>NW_027592290.1:0-58327 GCF_964213995.1 Mustelus asterias
CGGGGTGGCGGTCCGGGACCAAGGTCGGGGTGGCGGTCGGAACCAAGTCCGGGGGGGGCGGCTGGTCGAACCAAGTCCGGGGCGGCGGTCGGACCAAGGTCCGGTGGCGGCGGTCGGAACCAAGGTCCGGGGCGGCGGTCGGAACCAAGGTCCGGGGCGGCGGTCGGAACCAAGGTCCGGGGCGGCGGTCGGAACCAAGGTCCGGGGCGGCGGTCGGAACCAAGGTCCGGGGGCGGCGGTCGGAACCAAGGTCCGGGGCGGCGGTCGGAACCAAGGTCCGGGGCGGCGGTCGGAACCAAGGTCCGGGGCGGCGGTCGGAACCAAGGTCCGGGGCGGCGGTCGGAACCAAGGTCCGGGGCGGCGGTCGGAACCAAGGTCCGGGGCGGCGGTCGGAACCAAGGTCCGGGGCGGCGGTCGGAACCAAGGTCCGGGGCGGCGGTCGGACCAAGGTCCGGGGCGGCGGTCGGAACCAAGGTCCGGGGCGGCGGTCGGGACCAAGGTCCGGGGCGGCGGTCGGGACCAAGGTCCGGGGCGGCGGTCGGGACCAAGGTCCGGGGCGGCGGTCGGGACCAAGGTCCGGGGTCGGAACCCAGGTCCGGCCGCCGCGGTCGGGACCAAGGTCCGGGGCGGCGGTCGGGACCAAGGTCCGTGGCGGCGGTCGGGAACCAAGGTCCTGGGGCTGGCGGTCGGGAACCAAGGTCCGGGCTGGCGGTCGGAACCAAGGTCCGGGGCGGCGGTCGGAACCACGGTCCGGGGCGGCGGTCGGGACCAAGGTCCGGGGTGGCGGTCGGAACCAAGTGTCCGGGGCTGGCGGTCGGAACCAAGGTCCGGGGCGGCGGTCGGAACCAAGGTCCGGGGCGGCGGTCGGAACCAAGGTTCCGGGGCGGCGGTCGGAACCAAGGTCCGGGGCGGCGGTCGGAACCAAGGTCCGGGGCGGCGGTCGGAACCAAGGTCCGGGGCGGCCGTCGGAACCAAGGTCCGGGGCGGCGGTCGGAACCAAGGTCCGGGGCGGCGGTCGGAACCAAGGTCCGGGGCGGCGGTCGGAACCAAGGTCCGGGGCGGCGGTCGGAACCAAGGTCCGGGGCGGCGGTCGGAACCAAGGTCCGGGGCGGCGGTCGGAACCAAGGTCCGGGGCGGCGGTCGGAACCAAGGTCCGGGGCGGCGGTCGGAACCAAGGTCCGGGGCGGCGGTCGGAACCAAGGTCCGGGGCGGCGGTCGGAACCAAGGTCCGGGGCGGCGGTCGGAACCAAGGTCCGGGGCGGCGGTCGGAACCAAGGTCCGGGGCGGCGGTCGGAACCAAGGTCCGGGGCGGCCGGTCGGGCGCGGTCGGAACCAAGGTCCGGGGCGGCGGTCGGAACCAAGGTCCGGGGCGGCGGTCGGAACCAAGGTCCGGGGCGGCGGTCGGAACCAAGGTCCGGGGCGGCGGTCGGAACCAAGGTCCGGGGCGGCGGTCGGAACCAAGGTCCGGGGCGGCGGTCGGAACCAAGGTCCGGGGCGGCGGTCGGAACCAAGGTCCGGGGCGGCGGTCGGAACCAAGGTCCGGGGCGGCGGTCGGAACCAAGGTCCGGGGCGGCGGTCGGAACCAAGGTCCGGGGCGGCGGTCGGAACCAAGGTCCGGGGCGGCGGTCGGAACCAAGGTCCGGGGCGGCGGTCGGAACCAAGGTCCGGGGCGGCGGTCGGAACCAAGGTCCGGGGCGGCGGTCGGAACCAAGGTCCGGGGCGGCGGTCGGAACCAAGGTCCGGGGCGGCGGTCGGAACCAAGGTCGGGGCGGCGGTCGGAACCAAGGTCCGGGGCGGCGGTCGGAACCAAGGTCCGGGGCGGCGGTCGGAACCAAGGTCCGGGGCGGCGGTCGGAACCAAGGTCCGGGGCGGCGGTCGGAACCAAGGTCCGGGGCGGCGGTCGGAACCAAGGTCCGGGGCGGCGGTCGGAACCAAGGTCCGGGGCGGCGGTCGGAACCAAGGTCCGGGGCGCCGGTCGGGACCAAGGTCCGGGCTGGCGGTCGGGACCAAGGTCCGGGGGCGTCGGAACCAGTCCCGGCGGCGTCGGGACCAAGGTCCGGGTGGCGGTCGGGACCAAGGTCCGGGGTGGCGGTCGGGACCAAGGTCCGGGGTGGCGGTCGGGACCAAGGTCCGGGGTGGCGGTCGGGACCAAGGTCCGGGGTGGCGGTCGGGACCAAGGTCCGGGGTGGCGGTCGGGACCAAGGTCCGGGGTGGCGGTCGGGACCAAGGTCCGGGGTGGCGGTCGGGACCAAGGTCCGGGTGGCGGTCGGGACCAAGGTCCGGGGTGGCGGTCGGGACCAAGGTCCGGGGTGGCGGTCGGGACCAAGGTCCGGGGTGGCGGTCGGGACCAAGGTCCGGGGCGGCGGTCGGGACCAAGGTCCGGGGTGGCGGTCGGGACCAAGGTCCGGGGAGGCGGTCGGGACCAAGGTCCGGGGCGGCGGTCGGGACCAAGGTCCGGGGCGGCGGTCGGGACCAAGGTCCGGGGCGGCGGTCGGGACCAAGGTCCGTGGCGGCGGTCGGGACCAAGGTCCGGGGCGGCGGTCGGGACCAAGGTCCGGGGCGGCGGTCGGGACCAAGGTCCGGGGCGGCGGTCGGGACCAAGGTGCGGGGCGGCGGTCGGGACCAAGGTGCGGGGCGGCGGTCGGAACCAAGGTCCGGGGCGGCGGTCGGAACCAAGGTCCGGGGCGGCGGTCGGAACCAAGGTCCGGGGCGGCGGTCGGAACCAACGTCCGGGGCGGCGGTCGGAACCAAGGTCCGGGGCGGCGGTCGGAACCAAGGTCCGGGGCGGCGGTCGGAACCAAGGTCCGGGGCGGCGGTCGGAACCAAGGTCCGGGGCGGCGGTCGGAACCAAGGTCCGGGGCGGCGGTCGGAACCAAGGTCCGGGGCGGCGGTCGGAACCAAGGTCCGGGGCGGCGGTCGGAACCAAGGTCCGGGGCGGCGGTCGGGACCAAGGTCCGGGGCGGCGGTCGGGACCAAGGTCCGGGGAGGCGGTCGGGACCAAGGTCCGGGGCGGCGGTCGGGACCAAGGTCCGGGGCGGCGGTCGGGACCAAGGTCCGGGGCGGCGGTCGGGACCAAGGTCCGGGGCGGCGGTCGGGACCAAGGTCCGGGGCGGCGGTCGGGACCAAGGTCCGGGGCGGCGGTCGGGACCAAGGTCCGGGGCGGCGGTCGGGACCAAGGTCCGGGGCGGCGGTCGGGACCAAGGTGCGGGGCGGCGGTCGGGACCAAGGTGCGGGGCGGCGGTCGGAACCAAGGTCCGGGGCGGCGGTCGGAAACCAAGGTCCGGGGCGGCGGTCGGAACCAAGGTCCGGGGCGGCGGTCGGAACCAACGTCCGGGGCGGCGGTCGGAACCAAGGTCCGGGGCGGCGGTCGGAACCAAGGTCCGGGGCGGCGGTCGGAACCAAGGTCCGGGGCGGCGGTCGGAACCAAGGTCCGGGGCGGCGGTCGGAACCAAGGTCCGGGGCGGCGGTCGGAACCAAGGTCCGGGGCGGCGGTCGGAACCAAGGTCCGGGGCGGCGGTCGGAACCAAGTTCCGGGGCGGCGGTCGGAACCAAGTCCGGGGCGGCGGTCGGAACCAAGGTCCGGGGCGGCGGTCGGAACCAAGGTCCGGGGCGGCGGTCGGGACCAAGGTCCGGGGCGGCGGTCGGGACCAAGGTCCGGGGCGGCGGTCGGGACCAAGGTCCGGGGCGGCGGTCGGGACCAATGTCCGGGGCGGCGGTCGGGACCAAGGTCCGGGGCGGCGGTCGGGACCAAGGTCCGGCGTGGCGGTCGGAACCAAGATCCGTGCTGGCGGTCGGAACGAAGGTCCGGGATCGCGGTCGGAACCAATGTCAGGGGTGGCGGTCGGAACCACGTTCCGTGGTGGCGGTCGGAACCAAGGTCCGGGGTGACGGTCAGAACCCAAGGTCCGGGGTGGCGGTCGGAACCAAGGTCCGGGGTGGCGGTCGGAACCAAGGTCCGGGTGGCGGTCGCAACCAAGGTCCGGGGTGGCGGTCGCATCCAAGGTCCGGGGTGGCGTTCGGAACGATGGTCTGGTGTTGCGGTCGGAACCAAGGTCCGGGGTGGCGGTCAGAACCAATGTCCTAGTAGGTGGTCGGAACCAAAGTCCGAGGTGGTGGTCGGAACCAAGGTCCGGGGTGGCGGTCGGAACCGAGGTCCGGGGTGGCAGTCAGAACCAAGGTCCCGTGTGGCGGACGGAACCAAGGTCCCGGGTGGCGGTCGGAACCAAGGTCCGGGGCGGCGGTCGGAACCAAGGTCCGGGGCGGCGGTCGGAACCAAGTTCCGGGGCGGCGGTCGGAACCAAGGTCCGGGGCGGCGGTCGGAACCAAGGTCCGGGGCGGCGGTCGGAACCAAGGTCCGGGGCGGCGGTCGGGACCAAGGTCCGGGGCGGCGGTCGGGACCAAGGTCCGGGGCGGCGGTCGGGACCAAGGTCCGGGGCGGCGGTCGGGACCAATGTCCGGGGCGGCGGTCGGGACCAAGGTCCGGGGCGGCGGTCGGGACCAAGGTCCGGCGTGGCGGTCGGAACCAAGATCCGTGCTGGCGGTCGGAACGAAGGTCCGGGATCGCGGTCGGAACCAATGTCAGGGGTGGCGGTCGGAACCACGTTCCGTGGTGGCGGTCGGAACCAAGGTCCGGGGTGACGGTCAGAACCCAAGGTCCGGGGTGGCGGTCGGAACCAAGGTCCGGGGTGGCGGTCGGAACCAAGGTCCGGGTGGCGGTCGCAACCAAGGTCCGGGGTGGCGGTCGCATCCAAGGTCCGGGGTGGCGTTCGGAACGATGGTCTGGTGTTGCGGTCGGAACCAAGGTCCGGGGTGGCGGTCAGAACCAATGTCCTAGTAGGTGGTCGGAACCAAAGTCCGAGGTGGTGGTCGGAACCAAGGTCCGGGGTGGCGGTCGGAACCGAGGTCCGGGGTGGCAGTCAGAACCAAGGTCCCGTGTGGCGGACGGAACCAAGGTCCCGGGTGGCGGTCGGAACCAAGGTCCGGGGCGGCGGTCGGAACCAAGGTCCGGGGCGGCGGTCGGAACCAAGGTCCGGGGCGGCGGTCGGAACCAAGGTCCGGGGCGGCGGTCGGAACCAAGGTCCGGGGCGGCGGTCGGAACCAAGGTCCGGGGCGGCGGTCGGAACCAAGGTCCGGGGCGGCGGTCGGAACCAAGGTCCGGGGCGGCGGTCGGAACCAAGGTCCGGGGCGGCGGTCGGAACCAAGGTCCGGGGCGGCGGTCGGAACCAAGGTCCGGGGCGGCGGTCGGAACCAAGGTCCGGGGCGGCGGTCGGAACCAAGGTCCGGGGCGGCGGTCGGAACCAAGGTCCGGGGCGGCGGTCGGAACCAAGGTCCGGGGCGGCGGTCGGAACCAAGGTCCGGGGCGGCGGTCGGAACCAAGGTCCGGGGCGGCGGTCGGAACCAAGGTCCGGGGCGGCGGTCGGAACCAAGGTCCGGGGCGGCGGTCGGAACCAAGGTCCGGGGCGGCGGTCGGAACCAAGGTCCGGGGCGGCGGTCGGAACCAAGGTCCGGGGCGGCGGTCGGAACCAAGGTCCGGGGCGGCGGTCGGAACCAAGGTCCGGGGCGGCGGTCGGAACCAAGGTCCGGGGCGGCGGTCGGAACCAAGGTCCGGGGCGGCGGTCGGAACCAAGGTCCGGGGCGGCGGTCGGAACCAAGGTCCGGGGCGGCGGTCGGAACCAAGGTCCGGGGCGGCGGTCGGAACCAAGGTCCGGGGCGGCGGTCGGAACCAAGGTCCGGGGCGGCGGTCGGAACCAAGGTCCGGGGCGCCGGTCGGAACCAAGGTCCGGGGCGCCGGTCGGGACCAAGGTCCGGGCTGGCGGTCGGGACCAAGGTCCGGGGTGGCGGTCGGGACCAAGGTCCGGGGTGGCGGTCGGGACCAAGGTCCGGGGTGGCGGTCGGGACCAAGGTCCGGGGTGGCGGTCGGGACCAAGGTCCGGGGTGGCGGTCGGGACCAAGGTCCGGGGTGGCGGTCGGGACCAAGGTCCGGGGTGGCGGTCGGGACCAAGGTCCGGGGTGGCGGTCGGGACCAAGGTCCGGGGTGGCGGTCGGGACCAAGGTCCGGGGTGGCGGTCGGGACCAAGGTCCGGGGTGGCGGTCGGGACCAAGGTCCGGGGTGGCGGTCGGGACCAAGGTCCGGGGTGGCGGTCGGGACCAAGGTCCGGGGTGGCGGTCGGGACCAAGGTCCGGGGTGGCGGTCGGGACCAAGGTCCGGGGAGGCGGTCGGGACCAAGGTCCGGGGCGGCGGTCGGGACCAAGGTCCGGGGCGGCGGTCGGGACCAAGGTCCGGGGCGGCGGTCGGGACCAAGGTCCGTGGCGGCGGTCGGGACCAAGGTCCGGGGCGGCGGTCGGGACCAAGGTCCGGGGCGGCGGTCGGGACCAAGGTCCGGGGCGGCGGTCGGGACCAAGGTGCGGGGCGGCGGTCGGGACCAAGGTGCGGGGCGGCGGTCGGAACCAAGGTCCGGGGCGGCGGTCGGAACCAAGGTCCGGGGCGGCGGTCGGAACCAAGGTCCGGGGCGGCGGTCGGAACCAACGTCCGGGGCGGCGGTCGGAACCAAGGTCCGGGGCGGCGGTCGGAACCAAGGTCCGGGGCGGCGGTCGGAACCAAGGTCCGGGGCGGCGGTCGGAACCAAGGTCCGGGGCGGCGGTCGGAACCAAGGTCCGGGGCGGCGGTCGGAACCAAGGTCCGGGGCGGCGGTCGGAACCAAGGTCCGGGGCGGCGGTCGGAACCAAGGTCCGGGGCGGCGGTCGGAACCAAGGTCCGGGGCGGCGGTCGGAACCAAGGTCCGGGGCGGCGGTCGGAACCAAGGTCCGGGGCGGCGGTCGGAACCAAGGTCCGGGGCGGCGGTCGGAACCAAGGTCCGGGGCGGCGGTCGGAACCAAGGTCCGGGGCGGCGGTCGGAACCAAGGTCCGGGGCGGCGGTCGGAACCAAGGTCCGGGGCGGCGGTCGGAACCAAGGTCCGGGGCGGCGGTCGGAACCAAGGTCCGGGGCGGCGGTCGGAACCAAGGTCCGGGGCGGCGGTCGGAACCAAGGTCCGGGGCGGCGGTCGGAACCAAGGTCCGGGGCGGCGGTCGGAACCAAGGTCCGGGGCGCCGGTCGGAACCAAGGTCCGGGGCGCCGGTCGGGACCAAGGTCCGGGCTGGCGGTCGGGACCAAGGTCCGGGGTGGCGGTCGGGACCAAGGTCCGGGGTGGCGGTCGGGACCAAGGTCCGGGGTGGCGGTCGGGACCAAGGTCCGGGGTGGCGGTCGGGACCAAGGTCCGGGGTGGCGGTCGGGACCAAGGTCCGGGGTGGCGGTCGGGACCAAGGTCCGGGGTGGCGGTCGGGACCAAGGTCCGGGGTGGCGGTCGGGACCAAGGTCCGGGGTGGCGGTCGGGACCAAGGTCCGGGGTGGCGGTCGGGACCAAGGTCCGGGGTGGCGGTCGGGACCAAGGTCCGGGGTGGCGGTCGGGACCAAGGTCCGGGGTGGCGGTCGGGACCAAGGTCCGGGGTGGCGGTCGGGACCAAGGTCCGGGGTGGCGGTCGGGACCAAGGTCCGGGGAGGCGGTCGGGACCAAGGTCCGGGGCGGCGTTCGGGACCAAGGTCCGGGGCGGCGGTCGGGACCAAGGTCCGGGGCGGCGGTCGGGACCAAGGTCCGTGGCGGCGGTCGGGACCAAGGTCCGGGGCGGCGGTCGGGACCAAGGTCCGGGGCGGCGGTCGGGACCAAGGTCCGGGGCGGCGGTCGGGACCAAGGTGCGGGGCGGCGGTCGGGACCAAGGTGCGGGGCGGCGGTCGGAACCAAGGTCCGGGGCGGCGGTCGGAACCAAGGTCCGGGGCGGCGGTCGGAACCAAGGTCCGGGGCGGCGGTCGGAACTAACGTCCGGGGCGGCGGTCGGAACCAAGGTCCGGGGCGGCGGTCGGAACCAAGGTCCGGGGCGGCGGTCGGAACCAAGGTCCGGGGCGGCGGTCGGAACCAAGGTCCGGGGCGGCGGTCGGAACCAAGGTCCGGGGCGGCGGTCGGAACCAAGGTCCGGGGCGGCGGTCGGAACCAAGGTCCGGGGCGGCGGTCGGAACCAAGGTCCGGGGCGGCGGTCGGGACCAAGGTCCGGGGCGGCGGTCGGGACCAAGGTCCGGGGAGGCGGTCGGGACCAAGGTCCGGGGCGGCGGTCGGGACCAAGGTCCGGGGCGGCGGTCGGGACCAAGGTCCGGGGCGGCGGTCGGGACCAAGGTCCGGGGCGGCGGTCGGGACCAAGGTCCGGGGCGGCGGTCGGGACCAAGGTCCGGGGCGGCGGTCGGGACCAAGGTCCGGGGCGGCGGTCGGGACCAAGGTCCGGGGCGGCGGTCGGGACCAAGGTGCGGGGCGGCGGTCGGGACCAAGGTGCGGGGCGGCGGTCGGAACCAAGGTCCGGGGCGGCGGTCGGAACCAAGGTCCGGGGCGGCGGTCGGAACCAAGGTCCGGGGCGGCGGTCGGAACCAACGTCCGGGGCGGCGGTCGGAACCAAGGTCCGGGGCGGCGGTCGGAACCAAGGTCCGGGGCGGCGGTCGGAACCAAGGTCCGGGGCGGCGGTCGGAACCAAGGTCCGGGGCGGCGGTCGGAACCAAGGTCCGGGGCGGCGGTCGGAACCAAGGTCCGGGGCGGCGGTCGGAACCAAGGTCCGGGGCGGCGGTCGGAACCAAGTTCCGGGGCGGCGGTCGGAACCAAGGTCCGGGGCGGCGGTCGGAACCAAGGTCCGGGGCGGCGGTCGGAACCAAGGTCCGGGGCGGCGGTCGGGACCAAGGTCCGGGGCGGCGGTCGGGACCAAGGTCCGGGGCGGCGGTCGGGACCAAGGTCCGGGGCGGCGGTCGGGACCAATGTCCGGGGCGGCGGTCGGGACCAAGGTCCGGGGCGGCGGTCAGGACCAAGGTCCGGCGTGGCGGTCGGAACCAAGATCCGTGCTGGCGGTCGGAACGAAGGTCCGGGATCGCGGTCGGAACCAATGTCAGGGGTGGCGGTCGGAACCACGTTCCGTGGTGGCGGTCGGAACCAAGGTCCGGGGTGACGGTCAGAACCCAAGGTCCGGGGTGGCGGTCGGAACCAAGGTCCGGGGTGGCGGTCGGAACCAAGGTCCGGGTGGCGGTCGCAACCAAGGTCCGGGGTGGCGGTCGCATCCAAGGTCCGGGGTGGCGTTCGGAACGATGGTCTGGTGTTGCGGTCGGAACCAAGGTCCGGGGTGGCGGTCAGAACCAATGTCCTAGTAGGTGGTCGGAACCAAAGTCCGAGGTGGTGGTCGGAACCAAGGTCCGGGGTGGCGGTCGGAACCGAGGTCCGGGGTGGCAGTCAGAACCAAGGTCCCGTGTGGCGGACGGAACCAAGGTCCCGGGTGGCGGTCGGAACCAAGGTCCGGGGCGGCGGTCGGAACCAAGGTCCGGGGCGGCGGTCGGAACCAAGGTCCGGGGCGGCGGTCGGAACCAAGGTCCGGGGCGGCGGTCGGAACCAAGGTCCGGGGCGGCGGTCGGAACCAAGGTCCGGGGCGGCGGTCGGAACCAAGGTCCGGGGCGGCGGTCGGAACCAAGGTCCGGGGCGGCGGTCGGAACCAAGGTCCGGGGCGGCGGTCGGAACCAAGGTCCGGGGCGGCGGTCGGAACCAAGGTCCGGGGCGGCGGTCGGAACCAAGGTCCGGGGCGGCGGTCGGAACCAAGGTCCGGGGCGGCGGTCGGAACCAAGGTCCGGGGCGGCGGTCGGAACCAAGGTCCGGGGCGGCGGTCGGAACCAAGGTCCGGGGCGGCGGTCGGAACCAAGGTCCGGGGCGGCGGTCGGAACCAAGGTCCGGGGCGGCGGTCGGAACCAAGGTCCGGGGCGGCGGTCGGAACCAAGGTCCGGGGCGGCGGTCGGAACCAAGGTCTGGGGCGGCGGTCGGGACCAAGGTCCGGGGCGGCGGTCGGAACCAAGGTCCGGGGCGGCGGTCGGAACCAAGGTCCGGGGCGGCGGTCGGAACCAAGGTCCGGGGCGGCGGTCGGAACCAAGGTCCGGGGTGGCGGTCGGGACCAAGGTCCGGGGTGGCGGTCGGGACCAAGGTCCGGGGAGGCGGTCGGGACCAAGGTCCGGGGCGGCGGTCGGGACCAAGGTCCGGGGCGGCGGTCGGGACCAAGGTCCGGGGCGGCGGTCGGGACCAAGGTCCGGGGCGGCGGTCGGGACCAAGGTCCGGGGCGGCGGTCGGGACCAAGGTCCGGGGCGGCGGTCGGGACCAAGGTCCGGGGCGGCGGTCGGGACCAAGGTGCGGGGCGGCGGTCGGGACCAAGGTGCGGGGCGGCGGTCGGAACCAAGGTCCGGGGCGGCGGTCGGAACCAAGGTCCGGGGCGGCGGTCGGAACCAAGGTCCGGGGCGGCGGTCGGAACCAACGTCCGGGGCGGCGGTCGGAACCAAGGTCCGGGGCGGCGGTCGGAACCAAGGTCCGGGGCGGCGGTCGGAACCAAGGTCCGGGGCGGCGGTCGGAACCAAGGTCCGGGGCGGCGGTCGGAACCAAGGTCCGGGGCGGCGGTCGGAACCAAGGTCCGGGGCGGCGGTCGGAACCAAGGTCCGGGGCGGCGGTCGGAACCAAGGTCCGGGGCGGCGGTCGGAACCAAGGTCCGGGGCGTCGGTCGGGACCAAGGTCCGGGGAGGCGGTCGGGACCAAGGTCCGTGGCGGCGGTCGGGACCAAGGTCCGGGGCGGCGGTCGGGACCAAGGTCCGGGGCGGCGGTCGGGACCAAGGTCCGGGGCGGCGGTCGGGACCAAGGTCCGGGGCGGCGGTCGGGACCAAGGTCCGGGGCGGCGGTCGGGACCAAGGTCCGGGGCGGCGGTCGGGACCAAGGTGCGGGGCGGCGGTCGGGACCAAGGTGCGGGGCGGCGGTCGGAACCAAGGTCCGGGGCGGCGGTCGGAACCAAGGTCCGGGGCGGCGGTCGGAACCAAGGTCCGGGGCGGCGGTCGGAACCAACGTCCGGGGCGGCGGTCGGAACCAAGGTCCGGGGCGGCGGTCGGAACCAAGGTCCGGGGCGGCGGTCGGAACCAAGGTCCGGGGCGGCGGTCGGAACCAAGGTCCGGGGCGGCGGTCGGAACCAAGGTCCGGGGCGGCGGTCGGAACCAAGGTCCGGGGCGGCGGTCGGAACCAAGGTCCGGGGCGGCGGTCGGAACCAAGGTCCGGGGCGGCGGTCGGAACCAAGGTCCGGGGCGGCGGTCGGAACCAAGGTCCGGGGCGGCGGTCGGAACCAAGGTCCGGGGCGGCGGTCGGAACCAAGGTCCGGGGCGGCGGTCGGGACCAAGGTCCGGGGCGGCGGTCGGGACCAAGGTCCGGGGTGGCGGTCGGGACCAAGGTCCGGGGCGGCGGTCGGGACCAATGTCCGGGGCGGCGGTCGGGACCAAGGTCCGGGGTGGCGGTCGGGACCAAGGTCCGGCGTGGCGGTCGGAACCAAGATCCGTGCTGGCGGTCGGAACGAAGGTCCGGGATCGCGGTCGGAACCAATGTCAGGGGTGGCGGTCGGAACCACGTTCCGTGGTGGCGGTCGGAACCAAGGTCCGGGGTGACGGTCAGAACCCAAGGTCCGGGGTGGCGGTCGGAACCAAGGTCCGGGGTGGCGGTCGGAACCAAGGTCCGGGTGGCGGTCGCAACCAAGGTCCGGGGTGGCGGTCGCATCCAAGGTCCGGGGTGGCGTTCGGAACGATGGTCTGGTGTTGCGGTCGGAACCAAGGTCCGGGGTGGCGGTCAGAACCAATGTCCTAGTAGGTGGTCGGAACCAAAGTCCGAGGTGGTGGTCGGAACCAAGGTCCGGGGTGGCGGTCGGAACCGAGGTCCGGGGTGGCAGTCAGAACCAAGGTCCCGTGTGGCGGACGGAACCAAGGTCCCGGGTGGCGGTCGGAACCAAGGTCCGGGGCGCCGGTCGGAACCAAGGTCCGGGGCGGCGGTCGGAACCAAGGTCCGGGGCGGCGGTCGGAACCAAGGTCCGGGGCGGCGGTCGGAACCAAGGTCCGGGGCGGCGGTCGGAACCAAGGTCCGGGGCGGCGGTCGGAACCAAGGTCCGGGGCGGCGGTCGGAACCAAGGTCCGGGGCGGCGGTCGGAACCAAGGTCCGGGGCGGCGGTCGGAACCAAGGTCCGGGGCGGCGGTCGGAACCAAGGTCCGGGGCGGCGGTCGGAACCAAGGTCCGGGGCGGCGGTCGGAACCAAGGTCCGGGGCGGCGGTCGGAACCAAGGTCCGGGGCGGCGGTCGGAACCAAGGTCCGGGGCGGCGGTCGGAACCAAGGTCCGGGGCGGCGGTCGGAACCAAGGTCCGGGGCGGAGGTCGGAACCAAGGTCCGGGGCGGCGGTCGGAACCAAGGTCCGGGGCGGCGGTCGGAACCAAGGTCCGGGGCGGCGGTCGGAACCAAGGTCCGGGGCGGCGGTCGGGACCAAGGTCCGGGGCGGCGGTCGGAACCAAGGTCCGGGGCGGCGGTCGGAACCAAGGTCCGGGGCGGCGGTCGGAACCAAGGTCCGGGGCGGCGGTCGGAACCAAGGTCCGGGGCGGCGGTCGGAACCAAGGTCCGGGGCGGCGGTCGGAACCAAGGTCCGGGGCGGCGGTCGGAACCAAGGTCCGGGGCGCCGGTCGGAACCAAGGTCCGGGCTGGCGGTCGGGACCAAGGTCCGGGGTGGCGGTCGGGACCAAGGTCCGGGGTGGCGGTCGGGACCAAGGTCCGGGGTGGCGGTCGGGACCAAGGTCCGGGGTGGCGGTCGGGACCAAGGTCCGGGGTGGCGGTCGGGACCAAGGTCCGGGGTGGCGGTCGGGACCAAGGTCCGGGGAGGCGGTCGGGACCAAGGTCCGGGGCGGCGGTCGGGACCAAGGTCCGGGGCGGCGGTCGGGACCAAGGTCCGGGGCGGCGGTCGGGACCAAGGTCCGGGGCGGCGGTCGGGACCAAGGTCCGGGGCGGCGGTCGGGACCAAGGTCCGGGGCGGCGGTCGGGGCCAAGGTCCGGGGCGGCGGTCGGGACCAAGGTGCGGGGCGGCGGTCGGGACCAAGGTGCGGGGCGGCGGTCGGAACCAAGGTCCGGGGCGGCGGTCGGAACCAAGGTCCGGGGCGGCGGTCGGAACCAAGGTCCGGGGCGGCGGTCGGAACCAACGTCCGGGGCGGCGGTCGGAACCAAGGTCCGGGGCGGCGGTCGGAACCAAGGTCCGGGGCGGCGGTCGGAACCAAGGTCCGGGGCGGCGGTCGGAACCAAGGTCCGGGGCGGCGGTCGGAACCAAGGTCCGGGGCGGCGGTCGGAACCAAGGTCCGGGGCGGCGGTCGGAACCAAGGTCCGGGGCGGCGGTCGGAACCAAGGTCCGGGGCGGCGGTCGGAACCAAGGTCCGGGGCGGCGGTCGGAACCAAGGTCCGGGGCGGCGGTCGGAACCAAGGTCCGGGGCGGCGGTCGGAACCAAGGTCCGGGGCGGCGGTCGGAACCAAGGTCCGGGGCGGCGGTCGGGACCAAGGTCCGGGGTGGCGGTCGGGACCAAGGTCCGGGGCGGCGGTCGGGACCAAGGTCCGGGGCGGCGGTCGGGACCAAGGTCCGGGGTGGCGGTCGGGACCAAGGTCCGGCGTGGCGGTCGGAACCAAGATCCGGGCTGGCGGTCGGAACGAAGGTCCGGGATCGCGGTCGGAACCAATGTCAGGGGTGGCGGTCGGAACCACGTTCCGTGGTGGCGGTCGGAACCAATGTCCGGGGTGACGGTCAGAACCCAAGGTCCGGGGTGGCGGTCGGAACCAAGGTCCGGGGTGGCGGTCGGAACCAAGGTCCGGGTGGCGGTCGCAACCAAGGTCCGGGGTGGCGGTCGCATCCAAGGTCCGGTGTGGCGTTCGGAACGATGGTCTGGTGTTGCGGTCGGAACCAAGGTCCGGGGTGGCGGTCAGAACCAATGTCCTAGTAGGTGGTCGGAACCAAAGTCCGAGGTGGTGGTCGGAACCAAGGTCCGGGGTGGCGGTCGGAACCGAGGTCCGGGGTGGCAGTCAGAACCAAGGTCCCGTGTGGCGGACGGAACCAAGGTCCCGGGTGGCGGTCGGAACCAAGGTCCGGGGCGCCGGTCGGAACCAAGGTCCGGGGCGGCGGTCGGAACCAAGGTCCGGGGCGGCGGTCGGAACCAAGGTCCGGGGCGGCGGTCGGAACCAAGGTCCGGGGCGGCGGTCGGAACCAAGGTCCGGGGCGGCGGTCGGAACCAAGGTCCGGGGCGGCGGTCGGAACCAAGGTCCGGGGCGGCGGTCGGAACCAAGGTCCGGGGCGGCGGTCGGAACCAAGGTCCGGGGCGGCGGTCGGAACCAAGGTCCGGGGCGGCGGTCGGAACCAAGGTCCGGGGCGGCGGTCGGAACCAAGGTCCGGGGCGGCGGTCGGAACCAAGGTCCGGGGCGGCGGTCGGAACCAAGGTCCGGGGCGGCGGTCGGAACCAAGGTCCGGGGCGGCGGTCGGAACCAAGGTCCGGGGCGGAGGTCGGAACCAAGGTCCGGGGCGGCGGTCGGAACCAAGGTCCGGGGCGGCGGTCGGAACCAAGGTCCGGGGCGGCGGTCGGAACCAAGGTCCGGGGCGGCGGTCGGGACCAAGGTCCGGGGCGGCGGTCGGAACCAAGGTCCGGGGCGGCGGTCGGAACCAAGGTCCGGGGCGGCGGTCGGAACCAAGGTCCGGGGCGGCGGTCGGAACCAAGGTCCGGGGCGGCGGTCGGAACCAAGGTCCGGGGCGGCGGTCGGAACCAAGGTCCGGGGCGGCGGTCGGAACCAAGGTCCGGGGCGCCGGTCGGAACCAAGGTCCGGGCTGGCGGTCGGGACCAAGGTCCGGGGTGGCGGTCGGGACCAAGGTCCGGGGTGGCGGTCGGGACCAAGGTCCGGGGTGGCGGTCGGGACCAAGGTCCGGGGTGGCGGTCGGGACCAAGGTCCGGGGTGGCGGTCGGGACCAAGGTCCGGGGTGGCGGTCGGGACCAAGGTCCGGGGAGGCGGTCGGGACCAAGGTCCGGGGCGGCGGTCGGGACCAAGGTCCGGGGCGGCGGTCGGGACCAAGGTCCGGGGCGGCGGTCGGGACCAAGGTCCGGGGCGGCGGTCGGGACCAAGGTCCGGGGCGGCGGTCGGGACCAAGGTCCGGGGCGGCGGTCGGGGCCAAGGTCCGGGGCGGCGGTCGGGACCAAGGTGCGGGGCGGCGGTCGGGACCAAGGTGCGGGGCGGCGGTCGGAACCAAGGTCCGGGGCGGCGGTCGGAACCAAGGTCCGGGGCGGCGGTCGGAACCAAGGTCCGGGGCGGCGGTCGGAACCAACGTCCGGGGCGGCGGTCGGAACCAAGGTCCGGGGCGGCGGTCGGAACCAAGGTCCGGGGCGGCGGTCGGAACCAAGGTCCGGGGCGGCGGTCGGAACCAAGGTCCGGGGCGGCGGTCGGAACCAAGGTCCGGGGCGGCGGTCGGAACCAAGGTCCGGGGCGGCGGTCGGAACCAAGGTCCGGGGCGGCGGTCGGAACCAAGGTCCGGGGCGGCGGTCGGGACCAAGGTCCGGGGCGGCGGTCGGAACCAAGGTCCGGGGCGGCGGTCGGAACCAAGGTCCGGGGCGGCGGTCGGAACCAAGGTCCGGGGCGGCGGTCGGAACCAAGGTCCGGGGCGGCGGTCGGGACCAAGGTCCGGGGTGGCGGTCGGGACCAAGGTCCGGGGCGGCGGTCGGGACCAAGGTCCGGGGCGGCGGTCGGGACCAAGGTCCGGGGTGGCGGTCGGGACCAAGGTCCGGCGTGGCGGTCGGAACCAAGATCCGGGCTGGCGGTCGGAACGAAGGTCCGGGATCGCGGTCGGAACCAATGTCAGGGGTGGCGGTCGGAACCACGTTCCGTGGTGGCGGTCGGAACCAAGGTCCGGGGTGACGGTCAGAACCCAAGGTCCGGGGTGGCGGTCGGAACCAAGGTCCGGGGTGGCGGTCGGAACCAAGGTCCGGGTGGCGGTCTCAACCAAGGTCCGGGGTGGCGGTCGCATCCAAGGTCCGGTGTGGCGTTCGGAACGATGGTCTGGTGTTGCGGTCGGAACCAAGGTCCGGGGTGGCGGTCAGAACCAATGTCCTAGTAGGTGGTCGGAACCAAAGTCCGAGGTGGTGGTCGGAACCAAGGTCCGGGGTGGCGGTCGGAACCGAGGTCCGGGGTGGCAGTCAGAACCAAGGTCCCGTGTGGCGGACGGAACCAAGGTCCCGGGTGGCGGTCGGAACCAAGGTCCGGGGTAGCGTCGGAACCAAAGTCCGTGGGGGCAGTTGGAACCAAGGTCCGGGTTGGCGTTCGGAACCGAGCTCCTGGGTGGTGGTCGGAACCAAGGTCCGGGGCGCCGGTCGGAACCAAGGTCCGGGGTGCCGGTCGGAACCAAGGTCCCGGGTGGCATTCGGAACCAAGGTCCGGGGTGGCGGTCGGAACCAAGGTCCGGGGTGGCGGTCGGAACCAAGGTCCGGGGTGGCGGTCGGAACCAAGGTCCGGGGTGGCGGTCGGGACCAAGGTCCGTGGTGGCGGTCGGAACCATGGTCCGAAGTGGTGGTCGGAACCAAGGTCCGGGGTGGCGGTCGGAACCAAGGTCCGGGGTGGCGGTCGGAAACAATGACCGAGGTGGCGGTCAGATCCCAAGGTCCGATGTGGCAGTCGGAACCAAGGTCCGGGGTGGCGGTCGGAACCAATGTCCGGCGTGGCGGTCGGAACCAAGGTCCGGGCTGGCGGTCGGAACCGAGGTCCGGGCTGGCGGTCGGAACCGAGGTCCGGGGTGGCGGTCGGAACCGAGGTCCGGGGTGGCGCTCGGAATCAAGGTATGGGGTAGCGTTCTGAGCCAAGGTCCGAGGTGCTGGACGGAACCAAGGTCCGGGGTGCCGGTCGGAACCAAGGTCCGGGGTGGCGGTCGGAACCAAGGTCCTGGGTGGCGGTCGGAACCAAGGTCCTGGGTGGCGGTCGGAACGAAGGTCCTGGGTGGCGATCGGAACCAAGGTCCGGGGCGGCGGTCGGAACCAAGGTCCGGGGCGGCGGTCGGGACCAAGGTCCGGGGCGGCGGTCGGAACCAAGGTCCGGGGCGGCGGTCGGAACCAAGGTCCGGGGCGGCGGTCGGAACCAAGGTCCGGGGCGGCGGTCGGAACCAAGGTCCGGGGCGGCGGTCGGAACCAAGGTCCGGGGCGGCGGTCGGAACCAAGGTCCGGGGCGGCGGTCGGAACCAAGGTCCGGGGCGCCGGTCGGAACCAAGGTCCGGGCTGGCGGTCGGGACCAAGGTCCGGGGTGGCGGTCGGGACCAAGGTCCGGGGTGGCGGTCGGGACCAAGGTCCGGGGTGGCGGTCGGGACCAAGGTCCGGGGTGGCGGTCGGGACCAAGGTCCGGGGTGGCGGTCGGGACCAAGGTCCGGGGTGGCGGTCGGGACCAAGGTCCGGGGTGGCGGTCGGGACCAAGGTCCGGGGAGGCGGTCGGGACCAAGGTCCGGGGCGGCGGTCGGGACCAAGGTGCGGGGCGGCGGTCGGGACCAAGGTCCGGGGCGGCGGTCGGGACCAAGGTGCGGGGCGGCGGTCGGGACCAAGGTCCGGGGCGGCGGTCGGGACCAAGGTCCGGGGCGGCGGTCGGGGCCAAGGTCCGGGGCGGCGGTCGGGACCAAGGTGCGGGGCGGCGGTCGGGACCAAGGTGCGGGGCGGCGGTCGGAACCAAGGTCCGGGGCGGCGGTCGGAACCAAGGTCCGGGGCGGCGGTCGGAACCAAGGTCCGGGGCGGCGGTCGGAACCAACGTCCGGGGCGGCGGTCGGAACCAAGGTCCGGGGCGGCGGTCGGAACCAAGGTCCGGGGCGGCGGTCGGAACCAAGGTCCGGGGCGGCGGTCGGAACCAAGGTCCGGGCGGCGGTCGGAACCAAGGTCCGGGGCGGCGGTCGGAACCAAGGTCCGGGGCGGCGGTCGGAACCAAGGTCCGGGGCGGCGGTCGGAACCAAGGTCCGGGGCGGCGGTCGGAACCAAGGTCCGGGGCGGCGGTCGGAACCAAGGTCCGGGGCGGCGGTCGGAACCAAGGTCCGGGGCGGCGGTCGGAACCAAGGTCCGGGGCGGCGGTCGGGACCAAGGTCCGGGGCGGCGGTCGGGACCAAGGTCCGGGGTGGCGGTCGGGACCAAGGTCCGGGGCGGCGGTCGGGACCAAGGTCCGGGGCGGCGGTCGGGACCAAGGTCCGGGGTGGCGGTCGGGACCAAGGTCCGGCGTGGCGGTCGGAACCAAGATCCGGGCTGGCGGTCGGAACGAAGGTCCGGGATCGCGGTCGGAACCAATGTCAGGGGTGGCGGTCGGAACCACGTTCCGTGGTGGCGGTCGGAACCAAGGTCCGGGGTGACGGTCAGAACCCAAGGTCCGGGGTGGCGGTCGGAACCAAGGTCCGGGGTGGCGGTCGGAACCAAGGTCCGGGTGGCGGTCGCAACCAAGGTCCGGGGTGGCGGTCGCATCCAAGGTCCGGTGTGGCGTTCGGAACGATGGTCTGGTGTTGCGGTCGGAACCAAGGTCCGGGGTGGCGGTCAGAACCAATGTCCTAGTAGGTGGTCGGAACCAAAGTCCGAGGTGGTGGTCGGAACCAAGGTCCGGGGTGGCGGTCGGAACCGAGGTCCGGGGTGGCAGTCAGAACCAAGGTCCCGTGTGGCGGACGGAACCAAGGTCCCGGGTGGCGGTCGGAACCAAGGTCCGGGGTAGCGTCGGAACCAAAGTCCGTGGGGGCAGTTGGAACCAAGGTCCGGGTTGGCGTTCGGAACCGAGCTCCTGGGTGGTGGTCGGAACCAAGGTCCGGGGCGCCGGTCGGAACCAAGGTCCGGGGTGCCGGTCGGAACCAAGGTCCCGGGTGGCATTCGGAACCAAGGTCCGGGGTGGCGGTCGGAACCAAGGTCCGGGGTGGCGGTCGGAACCAAGGTCCGGGGTGGCGGTCGGAACCAAGGTCCGGGGTGGCGGTCGGGACCAAGGTCCGTGGTGGCGGTCGGAACCATGGTCCGAAGTGGTGGTCGGAACCAAGGTCCGGGGTGGCGGTCGGAACCAAGGTCCGGGGTGGTGGTCGGAAACAATGACCGAGGTGGCGGTCAGATCCCAAGGTCCGATGTGGCAGTCGGAACCAAGGTCCGGGGTGGCGGTCGGAACCAATGTCCGGCGTGGCGGTCGGAACCAAGGTCCGGGCTGGCGGTCGGAACCGAGGTCCGGGCTGGCGGTCGGAACCGAGGTCCGGGGTGGCGGTCGGAACCGAGGTCCGGGGTGGCGCTCGGAATCAAGGTATGGGGTAGCGTTCTGAGCCAAGGTCCGAGGTGCTGGACGGAACCAAGGTCCGGGGTGCCGGTCGGAACCAAGGTCCGGGGTGGCGGTCGGAACCAAGGTCCTGGGTGGCGGTCGGAACCAAGGTCCTGGGTGGCGGTCGGAATGAAGGTCCTGGGTGGCGATCGGAACCAAGGTCCTGGGTGGCGGTCGGAACAAAGGTGGAGGTGGCGGTCAGAACCAAGGTCCGGGGTGGCGGTCGGTACCAAGGTCCGGGCTGGCATTCGGGACCAAGGTCCGGGCTGGCGGTCGGGACCAAGGTCCGGGGTGGCGGTCGGGACCAAGGTCCGGGGTGGCGGTCGGGACCAAGGTCCGGGGTGGCGGTCGGGACCAAGGTCCGGGGTGGCGGTCGGGACCAAGGTCCGGGGTGGCGGTCGGGACCTAGGTCCGGGGTGGCGGTCGGGACCAAGGTCCGGGGAGGCGGTCGGGACCAAGGTCCGGGGCGGCGGTCGGGACCAAGGTCCGGGGCGGCGGTCGGGACCAAGGTCCGGGGCGGCGGTCGGGACCAAGGTCCGGGGCGGCGGTCGGGACCAAGGTCCGGGGCGGCGGTCGGGAACAAGGTCCGGGGCGGCGGTCGGGACCAAGGTCCGGGGCGGCGGTCGGGACCAAGGTCCGGGGCGGCGGTCGGGACCAAGGTCCGGGACGGCGGTCGGGACCAAGGTCCGGGGCGGCGGTCGGGACCAAGGTCCGGGGCGGCGGTCGGGACCAAGGTCCGGGGCGGCGGTCGGGACCAAGGTCCGGGGCGGCGGTCGGGACCAAGGTCCGGGGCGGCGGTCGGGACCAAGGTCCGGGGCGGCGGTCGGAACCAAGGTCCGGGGCGGCGGTCGGGACCAAGGTCCGGGGCGGCGGTCGGAACCAAGGTCCGGGGCGGCGGTCGGAACCAAGGTCCGGGTCGGCGGTCGGAACCAAGGTCCGGGGCGGCGGTCGGAACCAAGGTCCGGGGCGGCGGTCGGAACCAAGGTCCGGGGCGGCGGTCGGAACCAAGGTCCGGGGCGGCGGTCGGAACCAAGGTCCGGGGCGGCGGTCGGAACCAAGGTCCGGGGCGGCGGTCGGAACCAAGGTCCGGGGCGGCGGTCGGAACCAAGGTCCGGGGCGGCGGTCGGAACCAAGGTCCGGGGCGGCGGTCGGAACCAAGGTCCGGGGCGGCGGTCGGAACCAAGGTCCGGGGCGGCGGTCGGAACCAAGGTCCGGGGCGGCGGTCGGAACCAAGGTCCGGGGCGGCGGTCGGAACCAAGGTCCGGGGCGGCGGTCGGAACCAAGGTCCGGGGCGGCGGTCGGAACCAAGGTCCGGGGCGGCGGTCGGAACCAAGGTCCGGGGCGGCGGTCGGAACCAAGGTCCGGGGCGGCGGTCGGAACCAAGGTCCGGGGCGGCGGTCGGAACCAAGGTCCGGGGTGGCGGTCGGGACCAAGGTCCGGCGTGGCGGTCGGAACCAAGATCCGGGCTGGCGGTCGGAACGAAGGTCCGGGATCGCGGTCGGAACCAATGTCAGGGGTGGCGGTCGGAACCACGTTCCGTGGTGGCGGTCGGAACCAAGGTCCGGGGTGACGGTCAGAACCCAAGGTCCGGGGTGGCGGTCGGAACCAAGGTCCGGGGTGGCGGTCGGAACCAAGGTCCGGGTGGCGGTCGCAACCAAGGTCCGGGGTGGCGGTCGCATCCAAGGTCCGGTGTGGCGTTCGGAACGATGGTCTGGTGTTGCGGTCGGAACCAAGGTCCGGGGTGGCGGTCAGAACCAATGTCCTAGTAGGTGGTCGGAACCAAAGTCCGAGGTGGTGGTCGGAACCAAGGTCCGGGGTGGCGGTCGGAACCGAGGTCCGGGGTGGCAGTCAGAACCAAGGTCCCGTGGGGCGGACGGAACCAAGGTCCCGGGTGGCGGTCGGAACCAAGGTCCGGGGTAGCGTCGGAACCAAAGTCCGTGGGGGCAGTTGGAACCAAGGTCCGGGTTGGCGTTCGGAACCGAGCTCCTGGGTGGTGGTCGGAACCAAGGTCCGGGGCGCCGGTCGGAACCAAGGTCCGGGGTGCCGGTCGGAACCAAGGTCCCGGGTGGCATTCGGAACCAAGGTCCGGGGTGGCGGTCGGAACCAAGGTCCGGGGTGGCGGTCGGAACCAAGGTCCGGGGTGGCGGTCGGAACCAAGGTCCGGGGTGGCGGTCGGGACCAAGGTCCGTGGTGGCGGTCGGAACCATGGTCCGAAGTGGTGGTCGGAACCAAGGTCCGGGGTGGCGGTCGGAACCAAGGTCCGGGGTGGCGGTCGGAAACAATGACCGAGGTGGCGGTCAGATCCCAAGGTCCGATGTGGCAGTCGGAACCAAGGTCCGGGGTGGCGGTCGGAACCAATGTCCGGCGTGGCGGTCGGAACCAAGGTCCGGGCTGGCGGTCGGAACCGAGGTCCGGGCTGGCGGTCGGAACCGAGGTCCGGGGTGGCGGTCGGAACCGAGGTCCGGGGTGGCGCTCGGAATCAAGGTATGGGGTAGCGTTCTGAGCCAAGGTCCGAGGTGCTGGACGGAACCAAGGTCCGGGGTGCCGGTCGGAACCAAGGTCCGGGGTGGCGGTCGGAACCAAGGTCCTGGGTGGCGGTCGGAACCAAGGTCCTGGGTGGCGGTCGGAACGAAGGTCCTGGGTGGCGATCGGAACCAAGGTCCGGGGCGGCGGTCGGAACCAAGGTCCGGGGCGGCGGTCGGGACCAAGGTCCGGGGCGGCGGTCGGAACCAAGGTCCGGGGCGGCGGTCGGAACCAAGGTCCGGGGCGGCGGTCGGAACCAAGGTCCGGGGCGGCGGTCGGAACCAAGGTCCGGGGCGGCGGTCGGAACCAAGGTCCGGGGCGGCGGTCGGAACCAAGGTCCGGGGCGGCGGTCGGAACCAAGGTCCGGGGCGTCGGTCGGAACCAAGGTCCGGGCTGGCGGTCGGGACCAAGGTCCGGGGTGGCGGTCGGGACCAAGGTCCGGGGTGGCGGTCGGGACCAAGGTCCGGGGTGGCGGTCGGGACCAAGGTCCGGGGTGGCGGTCGGGACCAAGGTCCGGGGTGGCGGTCGGGACCAAGGTCCGGGGTGGCGGTCGGGACCAAGGTCCGGGGAGGCGGTCGGGACCAAGGTCCGGGGCGGCGGTCGGGACCAAGGTCCGGGGCGGCGGTCGGGACCAAGGTCCGGGGCGGCGGTCGGGACCAAGGTGCGGGGCGGCGGTCGGGACCAAGGTCCGGGGCGGCGGTCGGGACCAAGGTCCGGGGCGGCGGTCGGGGCCAAGGTCCGGGGCGGCGGTCGGGACCAAGGTGCGGGGCGGCGGTCGGGACCAAGGTGCGGGGCGGCGGTCGGAACCAAGGTCCGGGGCGGCGGTCGGAACCAAGATCCGGGGCGGCGGTCGGAACCAAGGTCCGGGGCGGCGGTCGGAACCAACGTCCGGGGCGGCGGTCGGAACCAAGGTCCGGGGCGGCGGTCGGAACCAAGGTCCGGGGCGGCGGTCGGAACCAAGGTCCGGGGCGGCGGTCGGAACCAAGGTCCGGGGCGGCGGTCGGAACCAAGGTCCGGGGCGGCGGTCGGAACCAAGGTCCGGGGCGGCGGTCGGAACCAAGGTCCGGGGCGGCGGTCGGAACCAAGGTCCGGGGCGGCGGTCGGAACCAAGGTCCGGGGCGGCGGTCGGAACCAAGGTCCGGGGCGGCGGTCGGAACCAAGGTCCGGGGCGGCGGTCGGAACCAAGGTCCGGGGCGGCGGTCGGGACCAAGGTCCGGGGCGGCGGTCGGGACCAAGGTCCGGGGTGGCGGTCGGGACCAAGGTCCGGGGCGGCGGTCGGGACCAAGGTCCGGGGCGGCGGTCGGGACCAAGGTCCGGGGTGGCGGTCGGGACCAAGGTCCGGGGCGCCGGTCGGAACCAAGGTCCGGGGTGCCGGTCGGAACCAAGGTCCCGGGTGGCATTCGGAACCAAGGTCCGGGGTGGCGGTCGGAACCAAGGTCCGGGGTGGCGGTCGGAACCAAGGTCCGGGGTGGCGGTCGGAACCAAGGTCCGGGGTGGCGGTCGGGACCAAGGTCCGTGGTGGCGGTCGGAACCATGGTCCGAAGTGGTGGTCGGAACCAAGGTCCGGGGTGGCGGTCGGAACCAAGGTCCGGGGTGGTGGTCGGAAACAATGACCGAGGTGGCGGTCAGATCCCAAGGTCCGATGTGGCAGTCGGAACCAAGGTCCGGGGTGGCGGTCGGAACCAATGTCCGGCGTGGCGGTCGGAACCAAGGTCCGGGCTGGCGGTCGGAACCGAGGTCCGGGCTGGCGGTCGGAACCGAGGTCCGGGGTGGCGGTCGGAACCGAGGTCCGGGGTGGCGCTCGGAATCAAGGTATGGGGTAGCGTTCTGAGCCAAGGTCCGAGGTGCTGGACGGAACCAAGGTCCGGGGTGCCGGTCGGAACCAAGGTCCGGGGTGGCGGTCGGAACCAAGGTCCTGGGTGGCGGTCGGAACCAAGGTCCTGGGTGGCGGTCGGAATGAAGGTCCTGGGTGGCGATCGGAACCAAGGTCCTGGGTGGCGGTCGGAACAAAGGTGGAGGTGGCGGTCAGAACCAAGGTCCGGGGTGGCGGTCGGTACCAAGGTCCGGGCTGGCATTCGGGACCAAGGTCCGGGCTGGCGGTCGGGACCAAGGTCCGGGGTGGCGGTCGGGACCAAGGTCCGGGGTGGCGGTCGGGACCAAGGTCCGGGGTGGCGGTCGGGACCAAGGTCCGGGGTGGCGGTCGGGACCAAGGTCCGGGGTGGCGGTCGGGACCTAGGTCCGGGGTGGCGGTCGGGACCAAGGTCCGGGGAGGCGGTCGGGACCAAGGTCCGGGGCGGCGGTCGGGACCAAGGTCCGGGGCGGCGGTCGGGACCAAGGTCCGGGGCGGCGGTCGGGACCAAGGTCCGGGGCGGCGGTCGGGACCAAGGTCCGGGGCGGCGGTCGGGAACAAGGTCCGGGGCGGCGGTCGGGACCAAGGTCCGGGGCGGCGGTCGGGACCAAGGTCCGGGGCGGCGGTCGGGACCAAGGTCCGGGACGGCGGTCGGGACCAAGGTCCGGGGCGGCGGTCGGGACCAAGGTCCGGGGCGGCGGTCGGGACCAAGGTCCGGGGCGGCGGTCGGGACCAAGGTCCGGGGCGGCGGTCGGGACCAAGGTCCGGGGCGGCGGTCGGGACCAAGGTCCGGGGCGGCGGTCGGAACCAAGGTCCGGGGCGGCGGTCGGGACCAAGGTCCGGGGCGGCGGTCGGAACCAAGGTCCGGGGCGGCGGTCGGAACCAAGGTCCGGGTCGGCGGTCGGAACCAAGGTCCGGGGCGGCGGTCGGAACCAAGGTCCGGGGCGGCGGTCGGAACCAAGGTCCGGGGCGGCGGTCGGAACCAAGGTCCGGGGCGGCGGTCGGAACCAAGGTCCGGGGCGGCGGTCGGAACCAAGGTCCGGGGCGGCGGTCGGAACCAAGGTCCGGGGCGGCGGTCGGAACCAAGGTCCGGGGCGGCGGTCGGAACCAAGGTCCGGGGCGGCGGTCGGAACCAAGGTCCGGGGCGGCGGTCGGAACCAAGGTCCGGGGCGGCGGTCGGAACCAAGGTCCGGGGCGGCGGTCGGAACCAAGGTCCGGGGCGGCGGTCGGAACCAAGGTCCGGGGCGGCGGTCGGAACCAAGGTCCGGGGCGGCGGTCGGAACCAAGGTCCGGGGCGGCGGTCGGAACCAAGGTCCGGGGCGGCGGTCGGAACCAAGGTCCGGGGCGGCGGTCGGAACCAAGGTCCGGGGCGGCGGTCGGAACCAAGGTCCGGGGCGGCGGTCGGAACCAAGGTCCGGGGCGGCGGTCGGAACCAAGGTCCGGGGCGGCGGTCGGATCCAAGGTCCGGGGCGGCGGTCGGAACCAAGGTCCGGGGCGGCGGTCGGAACCAAGGTCCGGGGCGGCGGTCGGAACCAAGGTCCGGGGCGGCGGTCGGAACCAAGGTCCGGGGCGGCGGTCGGAACCAAGGTCCGGGGCGGCGGTCGGAACCAAGGTCCGGAGCAGCGGTCGGAACCAAGGTCCGGGGCGGCGGTCGGAACCAAGGTCCGGGGCGGCGGTCGGAACCAAGGTCCGGGGCGGCGGTCGGAACCAAGGTCCGAGGCGGCGGTCGGAACCAAGGTCCGGGGCGGCGGTCGGGACCAAGGTCCGGGGCGGCGGTCGGGACCAAGGTCCGGGGCGGCGGTCGGGACCAAGGTCCGGGGCGGCGGTCGGGACCAAGGTCCGGGGTGACGGTCAGAACCCAAGGTCCGGGGTGGCGGTCGGAACCAATGTCCGGCGTGGCGGTCGGAACCAAGGTCCGGGGTGGCGGTCGGAACCAACGTCCCAGGGTGGCGGTTCAAACCAAGGTCCGAGCTGGCGGTCGAACCAAGGTCTGGGCTGGCGGTCGGAACCAAGGTCCGGGGCGGCGGTCGGAACCAAGGTCCGGGGCGGCGGTCGGAACCAAGGTCCGGGGCGGCGGTCGGAACCAAGGTCCGGGGCGGCGGTCGGAACCAAGGTCCGGGGCGGCGGTCGGAACCAAGGTCCGGGGCGGCGGTCGGAACCAAGGTCCGGGGCGGCGGTCGGAACCAAGGTCCGGGGCGGCGGTCGGAACCAAGGTCCGGGGCGGCGGTCGGAACCAAGGTCCGGGGCGGCGGTCGGAACCAAGGTCCGGGGCGGCGGTCGGAACCAAGGTCCGGGCGGCGGTCGGAACCAAGGTCCGGGGCGGCGGTCGGAACCACGGTCCGGGGCGGCGGTCGGACCCAAGGTCCGGGGCGGCGGTCGGAACCAAGGTCCGGGGCGGCGGTCGGAACCAAGGTCCGGGGCGGCGGTCGGAACCAAGGTCCGGGGCGGCGGTCGGAACCAAGGTCCGGGGCGGCGGTCGGAACCAAGGTCCGGGGCGGCGGTCGGAACCAAGGTCCGGGGCGGCGGTCGGAACCAAGGTCCGGGGCGGCGGTCGGAACCAAGGTCCGGGGCGGCGGTCGGAACCAAGGTCCGGGGCGGCGGTCGGAACCAAGGTCCGGGGCGGCGGTCGGAACCAAGGTCCGGGGCGGCGGTCGGAACCAAGGTCCGGGGCGGCGGTCGGAACCAAGGTCCGGGGCGGCGGTCGGAACCAAGGTCCGGGGCCGCGGTCGGAACCAAGGTCCGGGGCGGCGGTCGGAACCAAGGTCCGGGGCGGCGGTCGGAACCAAGGTCCGGGGCGGCGGTCGGAACCAAGGTCCGGGGCGGCGGTCGGAACCAAGGTCCGGGGCGGCGGTCGGAACCAAGGTCCAAAGCGGCGGTCGGAACCAAGGTCCGGGGCGGCGGTCGGGACCAAGGTCCGGGGCGGCGGTCGGGACCAAGGTCCGGGGCGGCGGTCGGGACCAAGGTCCGGGGCGGCGGTCGGGACCAAGGTCCGGGGCGGCGGTCGGGACCAAGGTCCGGGGCGGCGGTCGGGACCAAGGTCCGGGGCGGCGGTCGGGACCAAGGTCCGGGGCGGCGGTCGGGACCAAGGTCCGGGGTGGCGGTCGGGACCAAGGTCCGGGGCGGCGGTCGGGACCAAGGTCCGGGGCGGCGGTCGGGACCAAGGTCCGGGGCGGCGGTCGGAACCCAAGGTCCGGGGTGGCGGTCGGAACCAAGGTCCGGGGTGGCGGTCGGAACCAAGGTCCGGGTGGCGGTCGCAACCAAGGTCCGGGGTGGCGGTCGCATCCAAGGTCCGGGGTGGCGTTCGGAACGATGGTCTGGTGTTGCGGTCGGAACCAAGGTCCGGGGTGGCGGTCAGAACCAATGTCCTAGTAGGTGGTCGGAACCAAAGTCCGAGGTGGTGGTCGGAACCAAGGTCCGGGGTGGCGGTCGGAACCGAGGTCCGGGGTGGCAGTCAGAACCAAGGTCCCGTGTGGCGGACGGAACCAAGGTCCCGGGTGGCGGTCGGAACCAAGGTCCGGGGTAGCGTCGGAACCAAAGTCCGTGGGGGCAGTTGGAACCAAGGTCCGGGTTGGCGTTCGGAACCGAGCTCCTGGGTGGTGGTCGGAACCAAGGTCCGGGGCGCCGGTCGGAACCAAGGTCCGGGGTGCCGGTCGGAACCAAGGTCCCGGGTGGCATTCGGAACCAAGGTCCGGGGTGGCGGTCGGAACCAAGGTCCGGGGTGGCGGTCGGAACCAAGGTCCGGGGTGGCGGTCGGAACCAAGGTCCGGGGTGGCGGTCGGGACCAAGGTCCGTGGTGGCGGTCGGAACCATGGTCCGAAGTGGTGGTCGGAACCAAGGTCCGGGGTGGCGGTCGGAACCAAGGTCCGGGGTGGTGGTCGGAAACAATGACCGAGGTGGCGGTCAGATCCCAAGGTCCGATGTGGCAGTCGGAACCAAGGTCCGGGGTGGCGGTCGGAACCAATGTCCGGCGTGGCGGTCGGAACCAAGGTCCGGGCTGGCGGTCGGAACCGAGGTCCGGGCTGGCGGTCGGAACCGAGGTCCGGGTTGGCGGTCGGAACCGAGGTCCGGGGTGGCGCTCGGAATCAAGGTATGGGGTAGCGTTCTGAGCCAAGGTCCGAGGTGCTGGACGGAACCAAGGTCCGGGGTGCCGGTCGGAACCAAGGTCCGGGGTGGCGGTCGGAACCAAGGTCCTGGGTGGCGGTCGGAACCAAGGTCCTGGGTGGCGGTCGGAATGAAGGTCCTGGGTGGCGATCGGAACCAAGGTCCTGGGTGGCGGTCGGAACAAAGGTGGAGGTGGCGGTCAGAACCAAGGTCCGGGGTGGCGGTCGGTACCAAGGTCCGGGCTGGCATTCGGGACCAAGGTCCGGGCTGGCGGTCGGGACCAAGGTCCGGGGTGGCGGTCGGGACCAAGGTCCGGGGTGGCGGTCGGGACCAAGGTCCGGGGTGGCGGTCGGGACCAAGGTCCGGGGTGGCGGTCGGGACCAAGGTCCGGGGTGGCGGTCGGGACCTAGGTCCGGGGTGGCGGTCGGGACCAAGGTCCGGGGAGGCGGTCAGGACCAAGGTCCGGGGCGGCGGTCGGGACCAAGGTCCGGGGCGGCGGTCGGGACCAAGGTCCGGGGCGGCGGTCGGGACCAAGGTCCGGGGCGGCGGTCGGGACCAAGGTCCGGGGCGGCGGTCGGGAACAAGGTCCGGGGCGGCGGTCGGGACCAAGGTCCGGGGCGGCGGTCGGGACCAAGGTCCGGGGCGGCGGTCGGGACCAAGGTCCGGGACGGCGGTCGGGACCAAGGTCCGGGGCGGCGGTCGGGACCAAGGTCCGGGGCGGCGGTCAGGACCAAGGTCCGGGGCGGCGGTCGGGACCAAGGTCCGGGGCGGCGGTCGGGACCAAGGTCCGGGGCGGCGGTCGGGACCAAGGTCCGGGGCGGCGGTCGGAACCAAGGTCCGGGGCGGCGGTCGGAACCAAGGTCCGGGGCGGCGGTCGGAACCAAGGTCCGGGGCGGCGGTCGGAACCAAGGTCCGGGGCGGCGGTCGGAACCAAGGTCCGGGGCGGCGGTCGGAACCAAGGTCCGGGGCGGCGGTCGGAACCAAGGTCCGGGGCGGCGGTCGGAACCAAGGTCCGGGGCGGCGGTCGGAACCAAGGTCCGGGGCGGCGGTCGGAACCAAGGTCCGGGGCGGCGGTCGGAACCAAGGTCCGGGGCGGCGGTCGGAACCAAGGTCCGGGGCGGCGGTCGGAACCAAGGTCCGGGGCGGCGGTCGGAACCAAGGTCCGGGGTGGCGGTCGGAACCAAGGTCCGGGGTGGCGGTCGGAACCAAGGTCCGGGGTGGCGGTCGGAACCAAGGTCCGGGGTGGCGGTCGGGACCAAGGTCCGTGGTGGCGGTCGGAACCATGGTCCGAAGTGGTGGTCGGAACCAAGGTCCGGGGTGGCGGTCGGAACCAAGGTCCGGGGTGGCGGTCGGAAACAATGACCGAGGTGGCGGTCAGATCCCAAGGTCCGATGTGGCAGTCGGAACCAAGGTCCGGGGTGGCGGTCGGAACCAATGTCCGGCGTGGCGGTCGGAACCAAGGTCCGGGCTGGCGGTCGGAACCGAGGTCCGGGCTGGCGGTCGGAACCGAGGTCCGGGGTGGCGGTCGGAACCGAGGTCCGGGGTGGCGCTCGGAATCAAGGTATGGGGTAGCGTTCTGAGCCAAGGTCCGAGGTGCTGGACGGAACCAAGGTCCGGGGTGCCGGTCGGAACCAAGGTCCGGGGTGGCGGTCGGAACCAAGGTCCTGGGTGGCGGTCGGAACCAAGGTCCTGGGTGGCGGTCGGAACGAAGGTCCTGGGTGGCGATCGGAACCAAGGTCCTGGGTGGCGGTCGGAACAAAGGTGGAGGTGGCGGTCAGAACCAAGGTCCGGGGTGGCGGTCGGTACCAAGGTCCGGGCTGGCATTCGGGACCAAGGTCCGGGCTGGCGGTCGGGACCAAGGTCCGGGGTGGCGGTCGGGACCAAGGTCCGGGGTGGCGGTCGGGACCAAGGTCCGGGGTGGCGGTCGGGACCAAGGTCCGGGGTGGCGGTCGGGACCAAGGTCCGGGGTGGCGGTCGGGACCTAGGTCCGGGGTGGCGGTCGGGACCAAGGTCCGGGGTGGCGGTCGGGACCAAGGTCCGGGGTGGCGGTCGGGACCAAGGTCCGGGGAGGCGGTCGGGACCAAGGTCCGGGGCGGCGGTCGGGACCAAGGTCCGGGGCGGCGGTCGGGACCAAGGTCCGGGGCGGCGGTCGGGACCAAGGTCCGGGGCGGCGGTCGGGACCAAGGTCCGGGGCGGCGGTCGGGACCAAGGTCCGGGGCGGCGGTCGGGACCAAGGTCCGGGGCGGCGGTCGGGACCAAGGTCCGGGGCGGCGGTCGGGACCAAGGTCCGGGACGGCGGTCGGGACCAAGGTCCGGGGCGGCGGTCGGGACCAAGGTCCGGGGCGGCGGTCGGGACCAAGGTCCGGGGCGGCGGTCGGGACCAAGGTCCGGGGCGGCGGTCGGGACCAAGGTCCGGGGCGGCGGTCGGCACCAAGGTCCGGGGCGGCGGTCGGAACCAAGGTCCGGGGCGGCGGTCGGAACCAAGGTCCGGGGCGGCGGTCGGAACCAAGGTCCGGGGCGGCGGTCGGAACCAAGGTCCGGGGCGGCGGTCGGAACCAAGGTCCGGGGCGGCGGTCGGAACCAAGGTCCGGGGCGGCGGTCGGAACCAAGGTCCGGGGCGGCGGTCGGAACCAAGGTCCGGGGCGGCGGTCGGAACCAAGGTCCGGGGCGGCGGTCGGAACCAAGGTCCGGGGCGGCGGTCGGAACCAAGGTCCGGGGCGGCGGTCGGAACCAAGGTCCGGGGCGGCGGTCGGAACCAAGGTCCGGGGCGGCGGTCGGAACCAAGGTCCGGGGCGGCGGTCGGAACCAAGGTCCGGGGCGGCGGTCGGAACCAAGGTCCGGGGCGGCGGTCGGAACCAAGGTCCGGGGCGGCGGTCGGAACCAAGGTCCGGGGCGGCGGTCGGAACCAAGGTCCGGGGCGGCGGTCGGAACCAAGGTCCGGGGCGGCGGTCGGAACCAAGGTCCGGGGCGGCGGTCGGAACCAAGGTCCGGGGCGGCGGTCGGAACCAAGGTCCGGGGCGGCGGTCGGAACCAAGGTCCGGGGCGGCGGTCGGAACCAAGGTCCGGGGCGGCGGTCGGAACCAAGGTCCGGGGCGGCGGTCGGAACCAAGGTCCGGGGCGGCGGTCGGAACCAAGGTCCGGCGCGGCGGTCGGGACCAAGGTCCGGGGCGGCGGTCGGGACCAAGGTCCGGGGCGGCGGTCGGGACCAAGGTCCGGGGCGGCGGTCGGGACCAAGGTCCGGGGCGGCGGTCGGGACCAAGGTCCGGGGCGGCGGTCGGGACCAAGGTCCGGGGCGGCGGTCGGGACCAAGGTCCGGGGCGGCGGTCGGGACCAAGGTCCGGGGCGGCGGTCGGGACCAAGGTCCGGGGCGGCGTTCGGAACCAAGGTCCGGGGCGGCGGTCGGAACCAAGGTCCGGGGCGGCGGTCGGAACCAAGGTCCGGGGCGGCGGTCGGAACCAAGGTCCAAAGCGGCGGTCGGGACCAAGGTCCGGGGCGGCGGTCGGGACCAAGGTCCGGGGCGGCGGTCGGGACCAAGGTCCGGGGCGGCGGTCGGGACCAAGGTCCGGGGCGGCGGTCGGGACCAAGGTCCGGGGCGGCGGTCGGGACCAAGGTCCGGGGCGGCGGTCGGGACCAAGGTCCGGGGCGGCGGTCGGGACCAAGGTCCGGGGCGGCGGTCGGGACCAAGGTCCGGGGCGGCGGTCGGGACCAAGGTCCGGGGCGGCGGTCGGGACCAAGGTCCGGGGCGGCGGTCGGGACCAAGGTCCGGGGCGGCGGTCGGGACCAAGGTCCGGGGCGGCGGTCGGGACCAAGGTCCGGGGCGGCGGTCGGGACCAAGGTCCGGGGCGGCGGTCGGGACCAAGGTCCGGGGCGGCGGTCGGGACCAAGGTCCGGGGCGGCGGTCGGGACCAAGGTCCGGGGCGGCGGTCGGGACCAAGGTCCGGGGCGGCGGTCGGGACCAAGGTCCGGGGCGGCGGTCGGGACCAAGGTCCGGGGCGGCGGTCGGGACCAAGGTCCGGGGCGGCGGTCGGGACCAAGGTCCGGGGTGGCTGTCGGGACCAAGGTCCGTGGTGGCGGTCGGAACCATGGTCCGAAGTGGTGGTCGGAACCAAGGTCCGGGGTGGCGGTCGGAACCAAGGTCCGGGGTGGCGGTCGGAAACAATGACCGAGGTGGCGGTCAGATCCCAAGGTCCGATGTGGCAGTCGGAACCAAGGTCCGGGGTGGCGGTCGGAACCAATGTCCGGCGTGGCGGTCGGAACCAAGGTCCGGGCTGGCGGTCGGAACCGAGGTCCGGGCTGGCGGTCGGAACCGAGGTCCGGGGTGGCGGTCGGAACCGAGGTCCGGGGTGGCGCTCGGAATCAAGGTATGGGGTAGCGTTCTGAGCCAAGGTCCGAGGTGCTGGACGGAACCAAGGTCCGGGGTGCCGGTCGGAACCAAGGTCCGGGGTGGCGGTCGGAACCAAGGTCCTGGGTGGCGGTCGGAACCAAGGTCCTGGGTGGCGGTCGGAACGAAGGTCCTGGGTGGCGATCGGAACCAAGGTCCTGGGTGGCGGTCGGAACAAAGGTGGAGGTGGCGGTCAGAACCAAGGTCCGGGGTGGCGGTCGGTACCAAGGTCCGGGCTGGCATTCGGGACCAAGGTCCGGGCTGGCGGTCGGGACCAAGGTCCGGGGTGGCGGTCGGGACCAAGGTCCGGGGTGGCGGTCGGGACCAAGGTCCGGGGTGGCGGTCGGGACCAAGGTCCGGGGTGGCGGTCGGGACCAAGGTCCGGGGTGGCGGTCGGGACCAAGGTCCGGGGTGGCGGTCGGGACCTAGGTCCGGGGTGGCGGTCGGGACCAAGGTCCGGGGAGGCGGTCGGGACCAAGGTCCGGGGTGGCGGTCGGGACCAAGGTCCGGGGAGGCGGTCGGGACCAAGGTCCGGGGCGGCGGTCGGGACCAAGGTCCGGGGCGGCGGTCGGGACCAAGGCCCGGGGCGGCGGTCGGGACCAAGGTCCGGGGCGGCGGTCGGGACCAAGGTCCGGGGCGGCGGTCGGGACCAAGGTCCGGGGCGGCGGTCGGGACCAAGGTCCGGGGCGGCGGTCGGGACCAAGGTCCGGGGCGGCGGTCGGGACCAAGGTCCGGGGCGGCGGTCGGGACCAAGGTCCGGGGCGGCGGTCGGGACCAAGGTCCGGGGCGGCGGTCGGGACCAAGTTCCGGGGCGGCGTTCGGGACCAAGGTCCGGGGCGGCGGTCGGGACCAAGGTCCGGGGCGGCGGTCGGGACCAAGGTCCGGGCCGGCGGTCGGGACCAAGGTCCGGGGCGGCGGTCGGGACCAAGGTCCGGGGCGGCGGTCGGGACCAAGGTCCGGGGCGGCGGTCGGGACCAAGGTCCGGGGCGGCGGTCAGGACCAAGGTCCGGGGCGGCGGTCGGGACCAAGGTCCGGGGCGGCGGTCGGAACCAAGGTCCGGGGCGGCGGTCGGAACCAAGGTCCGGGGCGGCGGTCGGAACCAAGGTCCGGGGCGGCGGTCGGAACCAAGGTCCAAAGCGGCGGTCGGGACCAAGGTCCGGGGCGGCGGTCGGGACCAAGGTCCGGGGCGGCGGTCGGGACCAAGGTCCGGGGCGGCGGTCGGGACCAAGGTCCGGGGCGGCGGTCGGGACCAAGGTCCGGGGCGGCGGTCGGAACCAAGGTCCGGGGCGGCGGTCGGAACCAATGTCCGGGGCGGCGGTCGGAACCAAGGTCCGGGGCGGCGGTCGGAACCAAGGTCCGGGGCGGCGGTCGGAACCAAGGTCCGGGGCGGCGGTCGGAACCAAGGTCCGGGGCGGCGGTCGGAACCACGGTCCGGGGCGACGGTCGGAACCAAGGTCCGGGGCGGCGGTCGGAACCAAGGTCCGGCGCGGCGGTCGGGACCAAGGTCCGGGGCGGCGGTCGGGACCAAGGTCCGGGGCGGCGGTCGGGACCAAGGTCCGGGGCGGCGGTCGGGACCAAGGTCCGGGGCGGCGGTCGGGACCAAGGTCCGGGGCGGCGGTCGGGACCAAGGTCCGGGGCGGCGGTCGGGACCAAGGTCCGGGGCGGCGGTCGGGACCAAGGTCCGGGGCGGCGGTCGGGACCAAGGTCCGGGGCGGCGTTCGGAACCAAGGTCCGGGGCGGCGGTCGGAACCAAGGTCCGGGGCGGCGGTCGGAACCAAGGTCCGGGGCGGCGGTCGGAACCAAGGTCCAAAGCGGCGGTCGGGACCAAGGTCCGGGGCGGCGGTCGGGACCAAGGTCCGGGGCGGCGGTCGGGACCAAGGTCCGGGGCGGCGGTCGGGACCAAGGTCCGGGGCGGCGGTCGGGACCAAGGTCCGGGGCGGCGGTCGGGACCAAGGTCCGGGGCGGCGGTCGGGACCAAGGTCCGGGGCGGCGGTCGGGACCAAGGTCCGGGGCGGCGGTCGGGACCAAGGTCCGGGGCGGCGGTCGGGACCAAGGTCCGGGGCGGCGGTCGGGACCAAGGTCCGGGGCGGCGGTCGGGACCAAGGTCCGGGGCGGCGGTCGGGACCAAGGTCCGGGGCGGCGGTCGGGACCAAGGTCCGGGGCGGCGGTCGGGACCAAGGTCCGGGGCGGCGGTCGGGACCAAGGTCCGGGGCGGCGGTCGGGACCAAGGTCCGGGGCGGCGGTCGGGACCAAGGTCCGGGGCGGCGGTCGGGACCAAGGTCCGGGGCGGCGGTCGGGACCAAGGTCCGGGGCGGCGGTCGGGACCAAGGTCCGGGGCGGCGGTCGGGACCAAGGTCCGGGGCGGCGGTCGGGACCAAGGTCCGGGGTGGCTGTCGGGACCAAGGTCCGTGGTGGCGGTCGGAACCATGGTCCGAAGTGGTGGTCGGAACCAAGGTCCGGGGTGGCGGTCGGAACCAAGGTCCGGGGTGGCGGTCGGAAACAATGACCGAGGTGGCGGTCAGATCCCAAGGTCCGATGTGGCAGTCGGAACCAAGGTCCGGGGTGGCGGTCGGAACCAATGTCCGGCGTGGCGGTCGGAACCAAGGTCCGGGCTGGCGGTCGGAACCGAGGTCCGGGCTGGCGGTCGGAACCGAGGTCCGGGGTGGCGGTCGGAACCGAGGTCCGGGGTGGCGCTCGGAATCAAGGTATGGGGTAGCGTTCTGAGCCAAGGTCCGAGGTGCTGGACGGAACCAAGGTCCGGGGTGCCGGTCGGAACCAAGGTCCGGGGTGGCGGTCGGAACCAAGGTCCTGGGTGGCGGTCGGAACCAAGGTCCTGGGTGGCGGTCGGAACGAAGGTCCTGGGTGGCGATCGGAACCAAGGTCCTGGGTGGCGGTCGGAACAAAGGTGGAGGTGGCGGTCAGAACCAAGGTCCGGGGTGGCGGTCGGTACCAAGGTCCGGGCTGGCATTCGGGACCAAGGTCCGGGGTGGCGGTCGGGACCAAGTTCCGGGGCGGCGGTCGGGACCAAGGTCCGGGGCGGCGGTCGGGACCAAGGCCCGGGGCGGCGGTCGGGACCAAGGTCCGGGGCGGCGGTCGGGACCAAGGTCCGGGGCGGCGGTCGGGACCAAGGTCCGGGGCGGCGGTCGGGACCAAGGTCCGGGGCGGCGGTCGGGACCAAGGTCCGGGGCGGCGGTCGGGACCAAGGTCCGGGGCGGCGGTCGGGACCAAGGTCCGGGGCGGCGGTCGGGACCAAGGTCCGGGGCGGCGGTCGGGACCAAGGTCCGGGGCGGCGTTCGGGACCAAGGTCCGGGGCGGCGGTCGGGACCAAGGTCCGGGGCGGCGGTCGGGACCAAGGTCCGGGGCGGCGGTCGGGACCAAGGTCCGGGGCGGCGGTCGGGACCAAGGTCCGGGGCGGCGGTCGGGACCAAGGTCCGGGGCGGCGGTCGGGACCAAGGTCCGGGGCGGCGGTCGGGACCAAGGTCCGGGGCGGCGGTCGGGACCAAGGTCCGGGGCGGCGGTCGGAACCAAGGTCCGGGGCGGCGGTCGGAACCAAGGTCCGGGGCGGCGGTCGGAACCAAGGTCCGGGGCGGCGGTCGGAACCAAGGTCCAAAGCGGCGGTCGGGACCAAGGTCCGGGGCGGCGGTCGGGACCAAGGTCCGGGGCGGCGGTCGGGACCAAGGTCCGGGGCGGCGGTCGGGACCAAGGTCCGGGGCGGCGGTCGGGACCAAGGTCCGGGGCGGCGGTCGGGACCAAGGTCCGGGGCGGCGGTCGGGACCAAGGTCCGGGGCGGCGGTCGGGACCAAGGTCCGGGGCGGCGGTCGGGACCAAGGTCCGGGGCGGCGGTCGGGACCAAGGTCCGGGGCGGCGGTCGGGACCAAGGTCCGGGGCGGCGGTCGGGACCAAGGTCCGGGGCGGCGGTCGGGACCAAGGTCCGGGGCGGCGGTCGGGACCAAGGTCCGGGGCGGCGGTCGGGACCAAGGTCCGGGGCGGCGGTCGGGACCAAGGTCCGGGGCGGCGGTCGGGACCAAGGTCCGGGGCGGCGGTCGGGACCAAGGTCCGGGGCGGCGGTCGGGACCAAGGTCCGGGGCGGCGGTCGGGACCAAGGTCCGGGGCGGCGGTCGGAACCAAGGTCCGGGGCGGCGGTCGGAACCAAGGTCCGGGGCGGCGGTCGGAACCAAGGTCCGGGGCGGCGGTCGGAACCAAGGTCCGGGGCAGCGGTCGGAACCAAGGTCCGGGGCGGCGGTCGGAACCAAGGTCCGGGGCGGCGGTCGGAACCAAGGTCCGGGGCGGCGGTCGGAACCAAGGTCCGGGGCGGCGGTCGGAACCAAGGTCCGGGGCGGCGGTCGGAACCAAGGTCCGGGGCGGCGGTCGGAACCAAGGTCCGGGGCGGCGGTCGGAACCAAGGTCCGGGGCGGCGGTCGGAACCAAGGTCCGGGGCGGCGGTCGGAACCAAGGTCCGGGGCGGCGGTCGGAACCAAGGTCCGGGGCGGCGGTCGGAACCAAGGTCCGGGACGGCGGTCGGAACCAAGGTCCGGGGCGGCGGTCGGAACCAAGGTCCGGGGCGGCGGTCGGAACCAAGGTCCAGGGCGGCGGTCGGAACCAAGGTCCGGGGCGGCGGTCGGAACCAAGGTCCGGGGCGGCGGTCGGGACCAAGGTCCGGGGCGGCGGTCGGGACCAAGGTCCGGGGCGGCGGTCGGGACCAAGGTCCGGGGCGGCGGTCGGGACCAAGGTCCGGGGCGGCGTTCGGGACCAAGGTCCGGGGCGGCGGTCGGGACCAAGGTCCGGGGCGGCGGTCGGGACCAAGGTCCGGGGCGGCGGTCGGGACCAAGGTCCGGGGCGGCGGTCGGGACCAAGGTCCGGGGCGGCGGTCGGGACCAAGGTCCGGGGCGGCGGTCGGGACCAAGGTCCGGGGCGGCGGTCGGAACCAAGGTCCGGGGCGGCGGTCGGAACCAAGGTCCGGGACGGCGGTCGGAACCAAGGTCCGGGGCGGCGGTCGGGACCAAGGTCCAAAGCGGCGGTCGGGACCAAGGTCCGGGGCGGCGGTCGGGACCAAGGTCCGGGGCGGCGGTCGGGACCAAGGTCCGGGGCGGCGGTCGGGACCAAGGTCCGGGGCGGCGGTCGGGACCAAGGTCCGGGGCGGCGGTCGGGACCAAGGTCCGGGGCGGCGGTCGGGACCAAGGTCCGGGGCGGCGGTCGGGACCAAGGTCCGGGGCGGCGGTCGGGACCAAGGTCCGGGGCGGCGGTCGGGACCAAGGTCCGGGGCGGCGGTCGGGACCAAGGTCCGGGGCGGCGGTCGGGACCAAGGTCCGGGGCGGCGGTCGGGACCAAGGTCCGGGGTGGCTGTCGGGACCAAGGTCCGGCGTGGCGGTCGGAACCAAGATCCGGGCTGGCGGTCGGAACGAAGGTCCGGGATCGCGGTCGGAACCAATGTCAGGGGTGGCGGTCGGAACCACGTTCCGTGGTGGCGGTCGGAACCAAGGTCCGGGGTGACGGTCAGAACCCAAGGTCCGGGGTGGCGGTCGGAACCAAGGTCCGGGGTGGCGGTCGGAACCAAGGTCCGGGTGGCGGTCGCAACCAAGGTCCGGGGTGGCGGTCGCATCCAAGGTCCGGGGTGGCGTTCGGAACAATGGTCTGGTGTTGCGGTCGGAACCAAGATCCGGGGCGGCGGTCAGAACCAATGTCCTAGTAGGAGGTCGGAACCAAAGTCCGAGGTGGTGGTCGGAACCAAGGTCCGGGGTGGCGGTCGGAACCGAGGTCCAGGGTGGCAGTCAGAACCAAGGTCCCGTGTGGCGGACGGAACCAAGGTCCCGGGTGGCGGTCGGAACCAAGGTCCGGGGTAGCGTCGGAACCAAAGTCCGTGGGGGCAGTTGGAACCAAGGTCCGGGTTGGCGTTCGGAACCGAGCTCCTGGGTGGTGGTCGGAACCAAGGTCCGGGGCGCCGGTCGGAACCAAGGTCCGGGGTGCCGGTCGGAACCAAGGTCCCGGGTGGCATTCGGAACCAAGGTCCGGGGTGGCGGTCGGAACCAAGGTCCGGGGTGGCGGTCGGAACCAAGGTCCGGGGTGGCGGTCGGAACGAAGGTCCGGGGTGGCGGTCGGGACCAAGGTCCGTGGTGGCGGTCGGAACCATGGTCCGAAGTGGTGGTCGGAACCAAGGTCCGGGGTGGCGGTCGGAACCAAGGTCCGGGGTGGCGGTCGGAAACAATGACCGAGGTGGCGGTCAGATCCCAAGGTCCGATGTGGCAGTCGGAACCAAGGTCCGGGGTGGCGGTCGGAACCAATGTCCGGCGTGGCGGTCGGAACCAAGGTCCGGGGTGGCGGTCGGAACCAACGTCCCAGGGTGGCGGTTCAAACCAAGGTCCGAGCTGGCGGTCGAACCAAGGTCTGGGCTGGCGGTCGGAACCAAGGTCCGGGGTGGCGGCCGGAACCAAGGTCCGGGGTGGCGGTCGGAACCAAGGTCCGGGGTACCGTTCTGAGCCAAGGTCCGAGGTGGTGGACGGAACCAAGATCCGGGGTGCCGTCGGAACCAAGGTCCGGGGTGGCGGTCGGAACCAAGGTCCTGGGTGGCGGTCGGAACCAAGGTCCGGGGTGGCGGTCGGAACAAAGGTGGAGGTGGCGGTCAGAACCAAGGTCCGAGGTGGTGGTCAGAACTAAGGTCCGGGGTGGCAGTCGGTACCAAAATCCGGGGGGGCAGTCGATACCACGGTCCGGCGTGGCGATCGGAACCAAGGTCCGGGGTGGCGGTCGGAACCAAGTATCGGGGTGGCGGTCCGAACCAAGGTTCGGGCTGGTGGTCGGAACCAAGATCCGGGGTGGCGGGCGGAACCAAGGTCCGGGGCGGCGGTCGGAACCAAGGTCCGGGGCGGCGGTCGGAACCAAGGTCCGGGGCGGCGGTCGGAACCAAGGTCCGGGGCGGCGGTCGGAACCAAGGTCCGGGGCGGCGGTCGGAACCAAGGTCCGGGGCGGCGGTCGGAACCAAGGTCCGGGGCGGCGGTCGGAACCAAGGTCCGGGGCGGCGGTCGGAACCAAGGTCCGGGGCGGCGGTCGGGAACCAAGGTCCGGGGCGGCGGTCGGAACCAAGGTCCGGGGCGGCGGTCGGAACCAAGGTCCGGGGCGGCGGTCGGAACCAAGGTCCGGCGCGGCGGTCGGGACCAAGGTCCGGGGCGGCGGTCGGGACCAAGGTCCGGGGCGGCGGTCGGGACCAAGGTCCGGGGCGGCGGTCGGGACCAAGGTCCGGGGTGGTGGTCGGGACCAAGTTCCGGGGCGGCGGTCGGGACCAAGGTCCGGGGCGGCGGTCGGGACCAAGGTCCGGGGCGGCGGTCGGGACCAAGGTCCGGGGCGGCGGTCGGGACCAAGGTCCGGGGCGGCGGTCGGGACCAAGGTCCGGGGTGGCTGTCGGGACCAAGGTCCGGCGTGGCGGTCGGAACCAAGATCCGGGCTGGCGGTCGGAACGAAGGTCCGGGATCGCGGTCGGAACCAATGTCAGGGGTGGCGGTCGGAACCACGTTCCGTGGTGGCGGTCGGAACCAAGGTCCGGGGTGACGGTCAGAACCCAAGGTCCGGGGTGGCGGTCGGAACCAATGTCCGGCGTGGCGGTCGGAACCAAGGTCCGGGGTGGCGGTCGGAACCAACGTCCCAGGGTGGCGGTTCAAACCAAGGTCCGAGCTGGCGGTCGAACCAAGGTCTGGGCTGGCGGTCGGAACCAAGGTCCGGGGCGGCGGTCGGAACCAAGGTCCGGGGCGGCGGTCGGAACCAAGGTCCGGGGCGGCGGTCGGAACCAAGGTCCGGGGCGGCGGTCGGAACCAAGGTCCGGGGCGGCGGTCGGAACCAAGGTCCGGGGCGGCGGTCGGAACCAAGGTCCGGGGCGGCGGTCGGAACCAAGGTCCGGGGCGGCGGTCGGAACCAAGGTCCGGGGCGGCGGTCGGAACCAAGGTCCGGGGCGGCGGTCGGAACCAAGGTCCGGGGCGGCGGTCGGAACCAAGGTCCGGGCGGCGGTCGGAACCAAGGTCCGGGGCGGCGGTCGGAACCACGGTCCGGGGCGGCGGTCGGACCCAAGGTCCAGGGCGGCGGTCGGAACCAAGGTCCGGGGCGGCGGTCGGAACCAAGGTCCGGGGCGGCGGTCGGAACCAAGGTCCGGGGCGGCGGTCGGAACCAAGGTCCGGGGCGGCGGTCGGAACCAAGGTCCGGGGCGGCGGTCGGAACCAAGGTCCGGGGCGGCGGTCGGAACCAAGGTCCGGGGCGGCGGTCGGAACCAAGGTCCGGGGCGGCGGTCGGAACCAAGGTCCGGGGCGGCGGTCGGAACCAAGGTCCGGGGCGGCGGTCGGAACCAAGGTCCGGGGCGGCGGTCGGAACCAAGGTCCGGGGCGGCGGTCGGAACCAAGGTCCGGGGCGGCGGTCGGAACCAAGGTCCGGGGCCGCGGTCGGAACCAAGGTCCGGGGCGGCGGTCGGAACCAAGGTCCGGGGCGGCGGTCGGAACCAAGGTCCGGGGCGGCGGTCGGAACCAAGGTCCGGGGCGGCGGTCGGAACCAAGGTCCGGGGCGGCGGTCGGAACCAAGGTCCAAAGCGGCGGTCGGGACCAAGGTCCGGGGCGGCGGTCGGGACCAAGGTCCGGGGCGGCGGTCGGGACCAAGGTCCGGGGCGGCGGTCGGTACCAAGGTCCGGGGCGGCGGTCGGGACCAAGGTCCGGGGCGGCGGTCGGGACCAAGGTCCGGGGCGGCGGTCGGGACCAAGGTCCGGGGCGGCGGTCGGGACCAAGGTCCGGGGCGGCGGTCGGGACCAAGGTCCGGGGTGGCGGTCGGGACCAAGGTCCGGGGCGGCGGTCGGGACCAAGGTCCGGGGCGGCGGTCGGGACCAAGGTCCGGGGCGGCGGTCAGAACCCAAGGTCCGGGGTGGCGGTCGGAACCAAGGTCCGGGGTGGCGGTCGGAACCAAGGTCCGGGTGGCGGTCGCAACCAAGGTCCGGGGTGGCGGTCGCATCCAAGGTCCGGGGTGGCGTTCGGAACGATGGTCTGGTGTTGCGGTCGGAACCAAGGTCCGGGGTGGCGGTCAGAACCAATGTCCTAGTAGGTGGTCGGAACCAAAGTCCGAGGTGGTGGTCGGAACCAAGGTCCGGGGTGGCGGTCGGAACCGAGGTCCGGGGTGGCAGTCAGAACCAAGGTCCCGTGTGGCGGACGGAACCAAGGTCCCGGGTGGCGGTCGGAACCAAGGTCCGGGGTAGCGTCGGAACCAAAGTCCGTGGGGGCAGTTGGAACCAAGGTCCGGGTTGGCGTTCGGAACCGAGCTCCTGGGTGGTGGTCGGAACCAAGGTCCGGGGCGCCGGTCGGAACCAAGGTCCGGGGTGCCGGTCGGAACCAAGGTCCCGGGTGGCATTCGGAACCAAGGTCCGGGGTGGCGGTCGGAACCAAGGTCCGGGGTGGCGGTCGGAACCAAGGTCCGGGGTGGCGGTCGGAACCAAGGTCCGGGGTGGCGGTCGGGACCAAGGTCCGTGGTGGCGGTCGGAACCATGGTCCGAAGTGGTGGTCGGAACCAAGGTCCGGGGTGGCGGTCGGAACCAAGGTCCGGGGTGGCGGTCGGAAACAATGACCGAGGTGGCGGTCAGATCCCAAGGTCCGATGTGGCAGTCGGAACCAAGGTCCGGGGTGGCGGTCGGAACCAATGTCCGGCGTGGCGGTCGGAACCAAGGTCCGGGCTGGCGGTCGGAACCGAGGTCCGGGCTGGCGGTCGGAACCGAGGTCCGGGGTGGCGGTCGGAACCGAGGTCCGGGGTGGCGCTCGGAATCAAGGTATGGGGTAGCGTTCTGAGCCAAGGTCCGAGGTGCTGGACGGAACCAAGGTCCGGGGTGCCGGTCGGAACCAAGGTCCGGGGTGGCGGTCGGAACCAAGGTCCTGGGTGGCGGTCGGAACCAAGGTCCTGGGTGGCGGTCGGAACGAAGGTCCTGGGTGGCGATCGGAACCAAGGTCCTGGGTGGCGGTCGGAACAAAGGTGGAGGTGGCGGTCAGAACCAAGGTCCGGGGTGGCGGTCGGTACCAAGGTCCGGGCTGGCATTCGGGACCAAGGTCCGGGCTGGCGGTCGGGACCAAGGTCCGGGGTGGCGGTCGGGACCAAGGTCCGGGGTGGCGGTCGGGACCAAGGTCCGGGGTGGCGGTCGGGACCAAGGTCCGGGGTGGCGGTCGGGGACCAAGGTCCGGGGTGGCGGTCGGGACCTAGGTCCGGGGTGGCGGTCGGGACCAAGGTCCGGGGTGGCGGTCGGGGACCAAGGTCCGGGGTGGCGGTCGGGACCAAGGTCCGGGGAGGCGGTCGGGACCAAGGTCCGGGGCGGCGGTCGGGACCAAGGTCCGGGGCGGCGGTCGGGACCAAGGTCCGGGGCGGCGGTCGGGACCAAGGTCCGGGGCGGCGGTCGGGACCAAGGTCCGGGGCGGCGGTCGGGACCAAGGTCCGGGGCGGCGGTCGGGACCAAGGTCCGGGGCGGCGGTCGGGACCAAGGTCCGGGGCGGCGGTCGGGACCAAGGTCCGGGACGGCGGTCGGGACCAAGGTCCGGGGCGGCGGTCGGGACCAAGGTCCGGGGCGGCGGTCGGGACCAAGGTCCGGGGCGGCGGTCGGGACCAAGGTCCGGGGCGGCGGTCGGGACCAAGGTCCGGGGCGGCGGTCGGCACCAAGGTCCGGGGCGGCGGTCGGAACCAAGGTCCGGGGCGGCGGTCGGAACCAAGGTCCGGGGCGGCGGTCGGAACCAAGGTCCGGGGCGGCGGTCGGATCCAAGGTCCGGGGCGGCGGTCGGAACCAAGGTCCGGGGCGGCGGTCGGAACCAAGGTCCGGGGCGGCGGTCGGAACCAAGGTCCGGGGCGGCGGTCGGAACCAAGGTCCGGGGCGGCGGTCGGAACCAAGGTCCGGGGCGGCGGTCGGAACCAAGGTCCGGGGCGGCGGTCGGAACCAAGGTCCGGGGCGGCGGTCGGAACCAAGGTCCGGGGCGGCGGTCGGAACCAAGGTCCGGGGCGGCGGTCGGAAGGGCGGCGGTCGGAACCAAGGTCCGGGGCGGCGGTCGGAACCAAGGTCCGGGGCGGCCGGTCGGAACCAAGGTCCGGGGCGGCGGTCGGAACCAAGGTCCGGGGCGGCGGTCGGAACCAAGGTCCGGGGCGGCGGTCGGAACAAGGTCCGGGGCGGCGGTCGGAACCAAGGGCCAATGCGGCGGTCGGGACCAAGGTCCGGGGCGGCGGTCGGACCAAGGTCCGGGGCGGCGGTCGGGACCAAGGTCCGGGGCGGCGGTCGGGACCAAGGTCCGGGGCGGCGGTCGGGACCAAGGTCCGGGGCGGCGGTCGGGACCAAGGTCCGGGCGGCGGTCGGGACCAAGGTCCGGGGCGGCGGTCGGGACCAAGGTCCGGGGCGGCGGTCGGGACCAAGGTCCGGGGCGGCGGTCGGGACCAAGGTCCGGGGCGGCGGTCGGGACCAAGGTCCGGGGCGGCGGTCGGGACCAAGGTCCGGGGCGGCGGTCGGGACCAAGGTCCGGGGCGGCGGTCGGGACCAAGGTCCGGGGCGGCGGTCGGGACCAAGGTCCGGGGCGGCGGTCGGGACCAAGGTCCGGGGCGGCGGTCGGGACCAAGGTCCGGGGCGGCGGTCGGGACCAAGGTCCGGGGCGGCGGTCGGGACCAAGGTCCGGGGCGGCGGTCGGGACCAAGGTCCGGGGCGGCGGTCGGGACCAAGGTCCGGGGCGGCGGTCGGGACCAAGGTCCGGGGTGGCTGTCGGGACCAAGGTCCGTGGTGGCGGTCGGGACCATGGTCCGAGGCGGCGGTCGGGACCAAGGTCCGGGGTGGCGGTCGGACCAAGGTCCGGGTGGCGGTCGGAAACAATGACCGAGGTGGCGGTCAGATCCCAAGGTCCGATGTGGCAGTCGGAACCAAGGTCCGGGGTGGCGGTCGGGACCAATGTCCGGCGTGGCGGTCGGAACCAAGGTCCGGGCTGGCGGTCGGAACCAAGGTCCGGGGCGGCGGTCGGGAACCAAGGTCCGGGGCGGCGGTCGGGACCAAGGTCCGGGGCGGCGGTCGGAACCAAGGTCCGGGGCGGCGGTCGGAACCAAGGTCCGGGGCGGCGGTCGGAACCAAGGTCCGGGGCGGCGGTCGGAACCAAGGTCCGGGGCGGCGGTCGGAACCAAGGTCCGGGGCGGCGGTCGGAACCAAGGTCCGGGGCGGCGGTCGGACCAAGGTCCGGGGCGGCGGTCGGAACCAAGGTCCGGGGCGGCGGTCGGAACCAAGGTCCGGGCGGCGGTCGGAACCAAGGTCCGGGGCGGCGGTCGGAACCAAGGTCCGGGGCGGCGGTCGGAACCAAGGTCCGGGGCGGCGGTCGGAACCAAGGTCCGGGGCGGCGGTCGGAACCAAGGTCCGGGGCGGCGGTCGGAACCAAGGTCCGGGGCGGCGGTCGGAACCAAGGTCCGGGGCGGCGGTCGGAACCACGGTCCGGGGCGGCGGTCGGAACCAAGGTCCGGGGCGGCGGTCGGAACCAAGGTCCGGCGCGGCGGTCGGGACCAAGGTCCGGGGCGGCGGTCGGGAACCAAGGTCCGGGGCGGCGGTCGGGACCAAGGTCCGGGGCGGCGGTCGGGACCAAGGTCCGGGGCGGCGGTCGGGACCAAGGTCCGGGGCGGCGGTCGGGACCAAGGGGGGCGTCGGAACAAGGTCCGGGGCGGCGGTCGGGACCAAGGTCCGGGGCGGCGGTCGGGACCAAGGTCCGGGGCGGCGGTCAGGACCAAGGTCCGGGGCGGCGGTCGGGACCAAGGTCCGGGGCGGCGTTCGGAACCAAGGTCCGGGGCGGCGGTCGGAACCAAGGTCCGGGGCGGCGGTCGGAACCAAGGTCCGGGGCGGCGGTCGGAACCAAGGTCCAATGCGGCGGTCGGGACCAAGGTCCGGGGCGGCGGTCGGGACCAAGGTCCGGGGCGGCGGTCGGGACCAAGGTCCGGGGCGGCGGTCGGGACCAAGGTCCGGGGCGGCGGTCGGGACCAAGGTCCGGGGCGGCGGTCGGGACCAAGGTCCGGGGCGGCGGTCGGGACCAAGGTCCGGGGCGGCGGTCGGGACCAAGGTCCGGGGCGGCGGTCGGGACCAAGGTCCGGGGCGGCGGTCGGGACCAAGGTCCGGGGCGGCGGTCGGGACCAAGGTCCGGGGCGGCGGTCGGGACCAAGGTCCGGGGCGGCGGTCGGGACCAAGGTCCGGGGCGGCGGTCGGGACCAAGGTCCGGGGCGGCGGTCGGGACCAAGGTCCGGGGCGGCGGTCGGGACCAAGGTCCGGGGCGGCGGTCGGGACCAAGGTCCGGGGCGGCGGTCGGGACCAAGGTCCGGGGCGGCGGTCGGGACCAAGGTCCGGGGCGGCGGTCGGGACCAAGGTCCGGGGCGGCGGTCGGACCAAGGTCCGGGCGGCGGTCGGGACCAAGGTCCGGGGTGGCTGTCGGGACCAAGGTCCGTGGTGGCGGTCGGAACCATGGTCCGAAGTGGTGGTCGGAACCAAGGTCCGGGGTGGCGGTCGGAACCAAGGTCCGGGGTGGCGGTCGGAAACAATGACCGAGGTGGCGGTCAGATCCCAAGGTCCGATGTGGCAGTCGGAACCAAGGTCCGGGGTGGCGGTCGGAACCAATGTCCGGCGTGGCGGTCGGAACCAAGGTCCGGGCTGGCGGTCGGAACCGAGGTCCGGGCTGGCGGTCGGAACCGAGGTCCGGGGTGGCGGTCGGAACCGAGGTCCGGGGTGGCGCTCGGAATCAAGGTATGGGGTAGCGTTCTGAGCCAAGGTCCGAGGTGCTGGACGGAACCAAGGTCCGGGGTGCCGGTCGGAACCAAGGTCCGGGGTGGCGGTCGGAACCAAGGTCCTGGGTGGCGGTCGGAACCAAGGTCCTGGGTGGCGGTCGGAACGAAGGTCCTGGGTGGCGATCGGAACCAAGGTCCTGGGTGGCGGTCGGAACAAAGGTGGAGGTGGCGGTCAGAACCAAGGTCCGGGGTGGCGGTCGGTACCAAGGTCCGGGCTGGCATTCGGGACCAAGGTCCGGGCTGGCGGTCGGGACCAAGGTCCGGGGTGGCGGTCGGGACCAAGGTCCGGGGTGGCGGTCGGGACCAAGGTCCGGGGTGGCGGTCGGGACCAAGGTCCGGGGTGGCGGTCGGGACCAAGGTCCGGGGTGGCGGTCGGGACCAAGGTCCGGGGTGGCGGTCGGGACCTAGGTCCGGGGTGGCGGTCGGGACCAAGGTCCGGGGCGGCGGTCGGAACCAAGGTCCGGGGCGGCGGTCGGAACCAAGGTCCGGGGCGGCGGTCGGAACCAAGGTCCGGGGCGGCGGTCGGAACCAAGGTCCGGGGCGGCGGTCGGAACCAAGGTCCGGGGCGGCGGTCGGAACCAAGGTCCGGCGCGGCAGTCGGGACCAAGGTCCGGGGCGGCGGTCGGGACCAAGGTCCGGGGCGGCGGTCGGGACCAAGGTCCGGGGCGGCGGTCGGGACCAAGGTCCGGGGCGGCGGTCGGAACCAAGGTCCGGGGCGGCGGTCGGAACCAAGGTCCGGGGCGGCGGTCGGAACCAAGGTCCGGGGCGGCGGTCGGACCCAAGGTCCGGGGCGGCGGTCGGAACCAGGTCCGGGGCGGCGGTCGGAACCAAGGTCCGGGGCGGCGGTCGGAACCAAGGTCCGGGGCGGCGGTCGGAACAAGGTCCGGGGCGGCGGTCGGAACCAAGGTCCGGCGCGGCGGTCGGGACCAAGGTCCGGGGCGGCGGTCGGGACCAAGGTCCGGGGCGGCGGTCGGGACCAAGGTCCGGGGCGGCGGTCGGGACCAAGGTCCGGGGCGGCGGTCGGGACCAAGGCCCGGGGCGGCGGTCGGGACCAAGGTCCGGGGCGGCGGTCGGGACCAAGGTCCGGGGCGGCGGTCGGGACCAAGGTCCGGGGCGGCGGTCGGGACCAAGGTCCGGGGCGGCGGTCGGGACCAAGGTCCGGGGCGGCGGTCGGGACCAAGGTCCGGGGCGGCGGTCGGGACCAAGGTCCGGGGCGGCGGTCGGGACCAAGGTCCGGGGGCGGCGGTCGGGACCAAGTTCCGGGGCGGCGTTCGGGACCAAGGTCCGGGGCGGCGGTCGGGACCAAGGTCCGGGGCGGCGGTCGGGACCAAGGTCCGGGCCGGCGGTCGGGACCAAGGTCCGGGGCGGCGGTCGGGACCAAGGTCCGGGGCGGCGGTCGGGACCAAGGTCCGGGCGGCGGTCGGGACCAAGGTCCGGGGCGGCGGTCAGGACCAAGGTCCGGGGCGGCGGTCGGGACCAAGGTCCGGGCGGCGGTCGCAACCAAGGTCCGGGGCGGCGGTCGGAACCAAGGTCCGGGGCGGCGGTCGGAACCAAGGTCCGGGGCGGCGGTCGGAACCAAGGTCCAAAGCGGCGGTCGGGACCAAGGTCCGGGGCGGCGGTCGGGACCAAGGTCCGGGGCGGCGGTCGGGACCAAGGTCCGGGGCGGCGGTCGGGACCAAGGTCCGGGGCGGCGGTCGGGACCAAGGTCCGGGGCGGCGGTCGGGACCAAGGTCCGGGCGGCGGTCGGGACCAAGGTCCGGGGCGGCGGTCGGGACCAAGGTCCGGGGCGGCGGTCGGGACCAAGGTCCGGGGCGGCGGTCGGGACCAAGGTCCGGGGCGGCGGTCGGGACCAAGGTCCGGGGCGGCGGTCGGGACCAAGGTCCGGGGCGGCGGTCGGGACCAAGGTCCGGGGCGGCGGTCGGGACCAAGGTCCGGGGCGGCGGTCGGGACCAAGGTCCGGGGCGGCGGTCGGGACCAAGGTCCGGGGCGGCGGTCGGGACCAAGGTCCGGGGCGGCGGTCGGGACCAAGGTCCGGGGCGGCGGTCGGGACCAAGGTCCGGGGCGGCGGTCGGGACCAAGGTCCGGGGCGGCGGTCGGGACCAAGGTCCGGGGCGGCGGTCGGAACCAAGGTCCGGGGCGGCGGTCGGAACCAAGGTCCGGGGCGGCGGTCGGAACCAAGGTCCGGGGCGGCGGTCGGAACCAAGGTCCGGGGCGGCGGTCGGAACCAAGGTCCGGGGCGGCGGTCGGAACCAAGGTCCGGGGCGGCGGTCGGAACCAAGGTCCGGGGCGGCGGTCGGAACCAAGGTCCGGGGCGGCGGTCGGAACCAAGGTCCGGGGCGGCGGTCGGAACCAAGGTCCGGGGCGGCGGTCGGAACCAAGGTCCGGGGCGGCGGTCGGAACCAAGGTCCGGGGCGGCGGTCGGAACCAAGGTCCGGGGCGGCGGTCGGAACCAAGGTCCGGGGCGGCGGTCGGAACCAAGGTCCGGGGCGGCGGTCGGAACCAAGGTCCGGGGCGGCGGTCGGAACCAATGTCCGGGGCGGCGGTCGGAACCAAGGTCCGGGGCGGCGGTCGGAACCAAGGTCCGGGGCGGCGGTCGGAACCAAGGTCCGGGGCGGCGGTCGGAACCAAGGTCCGGGGCGGCGGTCGGAACCACGGTCCGGGGCGGCGGTCGGAACCAAGGTCCGGGGCGGCGGTCGGAACCAAGGTCCGGCGCGGCGGTCGGGACCAAGGTCCGGGGCGGCGGTCGGGACCAAGGTCCGGGGCGGCGGTCGGGACCAAGGTCCGGGGCGGCGGTCGGGACCAAGGTCCGGGGCGGCGGTCGGGACCAAGGTCCGGGGCGGCGGTCGGGACCAAGGTCCGGGGCGGCGGTCGGGACCAAGGTCCGGGGCGGCGGTCGGGACCAAGGTCCGGGGCGGCGGTCGGGACCAAGGTCCGGGGCGGCGTTCGGAACCAAGGTCCGGGGCGGCGGTCGGAACCAAGGTCCGGGGCGGCGGTCGGAACCAAGGTCCGGGGCGGCGGTCGGAACCAAGGTCCAATGCGGCGGTCGGGACCAAGGTCCGGGGCGGCGGTCGGGACCAAGGTCCGGGGCGGCGGTCGGGACCAAGGTCCGGGGCGGCGGTCGGGACCAAGGTCCGGGGCGGCGGTCGGGACCAAGGTCCGGGGCGGCGGTCGGGACCAAGGTCCGGGGCGGCGGTCGGGACCAAGGTCCGGGGCGGCGGTCGGGACCAAGGTCCGGGGCGGCGGTCGGGACCAAGGTCCGGGGCGGCGGTCGGGACCAAGGTCCGGGGCGGCGGTCGGGACCAAGGTCCGGGGCGGCGGTCGGGACCAAGGTCCGGGGCGGCGGTCGGGACCAAGGTCCGGGGCGGCGGTCGGGACCAAGGTCCGGGGCGGCGGTCGGGACCAAGGTCCGGGGCGGCGGTCGGGACCAAGGTCCGGGGCGGCGGTCGGGACCAAGGTCCGGGGCGGCGGTCGGGACCAAGGTCCGGGGCGGCGGTCGGGACCAAGGTCCGGGGCGGCGGTCGGGACCAAGGTCCGGGGCGGCGGTCGGGACCAAGGTCCGGGGCGGCGGTCGGGACCAAGGTCCGGGGTGGCTGTCGGGACCAAGGTCCGTGGTGGCGGTCGGAACCATGGTCCGAAGTGGTGGTCGGAACCAAGGTCCGGGGTGGCGGTCGGAACCAAGGTCCGGGGTGGCGGTCGGAAACAATGACCGAGGTGGCGGTCAGATCCCAAGGTCCGATGTGGCAGTCGGAACCAAGGTCCGGGGTGGCGGTCGGAACCAATGTCCGGCGTGGCGGTCGGAACCAAGGTCCGGGCTGGCGGTCGGAACCGAGGTCCGGGCTGGCGGTCGGAACCGAGGTCCGGGGTGGCGGTCGGAACCGAGGTCCGGGGTGGCGCTCGGAATCAAGGTATGGGGTAGCGTTCTGAGCCAAGGTCCGAGGTGCTGGACGGAACCAAGGTCCGGGGTGCCGGTCGGAACCAAGGTCCGGGGCGGCGGTCGGAACCAAGGTCCGGCGCGGCGGTCGGGACCAAGGTCCGGGGCGGCGGTCGGGACCAAGGTCCGGGGCGGCGGTCGGGACCAAGGTCCGGGGCGGCGGTCGGGACCAAGGTCCGGGGCGGCGGTCGGGACCAAGGCCCGGGGCGGCGGTCGGGACCAAGGTCCGGGGCGGCGGTCGGGACCAAGGTCCGGGGCGGCGGTCGGGACCAAGGTCCGGGGCGGCGGTCGGGACCAAGGTCCGGGGCGGCGGTCGGGACCAAGGTCCGGGGCGGCGGTCGGGACCAAGGTCCGGGGCGGCGGTCGGGACCAAGGTCCGGGGCGGCGGTCGGGACCAAGGTCCGGGGCGGCGGTCGGGACCAAGTTCCGGGGCGGCGTTCGGGACCAAGGTCCGGGGCGGCGGTCGGGACCAAGGTCCGGGGCGGCGGTCGGGACCAAGGTCCGGGCCGGCGGTCGGGACCAAGGTCCGGGCGGCGGTCGGGACCAAGGTCCGGGGCGGCGGTCGGGACCAAGGTCCGGGGCGGCGGTCGGGACCAAGGTCCGGGGCGGCGGTCAGGACCAAGGTCCGGGGCGGCGGTCGGGACCAAGGTCCGGGGCGGCGGTCGGGACCAAGGTCCGGGGCGGCGGTCGGAACCAAGGTCCGGGGCGGCGGTCGGAACCAAGGTCCGGGGCGGCGGTCGGAACCAAGGTCCGGGGCGGCGGTCGGAACCAAGGTCCAAAGCGGCGGTCGGGACCAAGGTCCGGGGCGGCGGTCGGGACCAAGGTCCGGGGCGGCGGTCGGAACCAAGGTCCGGGGCGGCGGTCGGAACCAAGGTCCAAAGCGGCGGTCGGGACCAAGGTCCGGGGCGGCGGTCGGGACCAAGGTCCGGGGCGGCGGTCGGGACCAAGGTCCGGGGCGGCGGTCGGGACCAAGGTCCGGGCGGCGGTCGGGACCAAGGTCCGGGGCGGCGGTCGGGACCAAGGTCCGGGGCGGCGGTCGGGACCAAGGTCCGGGGCGGCGGTCGGGACCAAGGTCCGGGGCGGCGGTCGGGACCAAGGTCCGGGGCGGCGGTCGGGACCAAGGTCCGGGGCGGCGGTCGGGACCAAGGTCCGGGGCGGCGGTCGGGACCAAGGTCCGGGGCGGCGGTCGGGACCAAGGTCCGGGGCGGCGGTCGGGACAAGGTCCGGGGCGGCGGTCGGGACCAAGGTCCGGGGCGGCGGTCGGGACCAAGGTCCGGGGCGGCGGTCGGGACCAAGGTCCGGGGCGGCGGTCGGGACCAAGGTCCGGGGCGGCGGTCGGGACCAAGGTCCGGGGCGGCGGTCGGGACCAAGGTCCGGGGCGGCGGTCGGGACCAAGGTCCGGGGCGGCGGTCGGAACCAAGGTCCGGGGCGGCGGTCGGAACCAAGGTCCGGGGCGGCGGTCGGAACCAAGGTCCGGGGCGGCGGTCGGAACCAAGGTCCGGGGCGGCGGTCGGAACCAAGGTCCGGGGCGGCGGTCGGAACAAGGTCCGGGGCGGCGGTCGGAACCAAGGTCCGGGGCGGCGGTCGGAACCAAGGTCCGGGGCGGCGGTCGGAACCAAGGTCCGGGGCGGCGGTCGGAACCAAGGTCCGGGGCGGCGGTCGGAACCAAGGTCCGGGGCGGCGGTCGGAACCAAGGTCCGGGGCGGCGGTCGGAACCAAGGTCCGGGGCGGCGGTCGGAACCAAGGTCCGGGGCGGCGGTCGGAACCAAGGTCCGGGGCGGCGGTCGGAACCAAGGTCGGGGCGGCGGTCGGAACCAATGTCCGGGGCGGCGGTCCGAACCAAGGTCCGGGGCGGCGGTCGGAACCAAGGTCCGGGGCGGCGGTCGGAACCAAGGTCCGGGGCGGCGGTCGGAACCAAGGTCCGGGGCGGCGGTCGGGACCAAGGTCCGGGGCGGCGGTCGGGACCAAGGTCCGGGGCGGCGGTCGGGACCAAGGTCCGGGGCGGGCGGTCGGAACCAAGGTCCGGGGCGGCGGTCGGAACCAAGGTCCGGGGCGGCGGTCGGAACCAAGGTCCGGGGCGGCGGTCGGGACCAAGGTCCGGGGCGGCGGTCGGGACCAAGGTCCGGGGCGGCGGTCGGGACCAAGGTCCGGGGCGGCGGTCGGGACCAAGGTCCGGGGCGGCGGTCGGGACCAAGGTCCGGGGCGGCGGTCGGGACCAAGGTCCGGGGCGGCGGTCGGGACCAAGGTCCGGGGCGGCGGTCGGGACCAAGGTCCGGGGCGGCGGTCGGGACCAAGGTCCGGGGCGGCGGTCGGGACCAAGGTCCGGGGCGGCGGTCGGGACCAAGGTCCGGGGCGGCGGTCGGGACCAAGGTCCGGGCGGCGGTCGGGACCAAGGTCCGGGGCGGCGGTCGGGACCAAGGTCCGGGGCGGCGGTCGGGACCAAGGTCCGGGGCGGCGGTCGGGACCAAGTCCGGGGCGGCGGTCGGGACCAGGTCCGGGCGGCGGTCGGAACCAAGGTCCGGGGCGGCGGTCGGAACCAAGGTCCGGGGCGGCGGTCGGAACCAAGGTCCGGGGCGGCGGTCGGAACCAAGGTCCGGGGCGGCGGTCGGAACCAAGGTCCGGGGCGGCGGTCGGAACCAAGGTCCGGGGCGGGGTCGGAACCAAGGTCCGGGGCGGCGGTCGGAACCAAGGTCCGGGGCGGCGGTCGGAACCAAGGTCCGGGGCGGCGGTCGGAACCAAGGTCCGGGGCGGCGGTCGGAACCAAGGTCCGGGGCGGCGGTCGGAACCAAGGTCCGGGGCGGCGGTCGGAACCAAGGTCCGGGGCGGCGGTCGGAACCAAGGTCCGGGGCGGCGGTCGGAACCAAGGTCCGGGGCGGCGGTCGGAACCAAGGTCCGGGGCGGCGGTCGGAACCAATGTCCGGGGCGGCGGTCGGAACCAAGGTCCGGGGCGGCGGTCGGAACCAAGGTCCGGGGCGGCGGTCGGAACCAAGGTCCGGGGCGGCGGTCGGAACCAAGGTCCGGGGCGGCGGTCGGAACCACGGTCCGGGGCGGCGGTCGGAACCAAGGTCCGGGGCGGCGGTCGGAACCAAGGTCCGGCGCGGCGGTCGGGACCAAGGTCCGGGGCGGCGGTCGGGACCAAGGTCCGGGGCGGCGGTCGGGACCAAGGTCCGGGGCGGCGGTCGGGACCAAGGTCCGGGGCGGCGGTCGGGACCAAGGTCCGGGGCGGCGGTCGGGACCAAGGTCCGGGGCGGCGGTCGGGACCAAGGTCCGGGGCGGCGGTCGGGACCAAGGTCCGGGGCGGCGGTCGGGACCAAGGTCCGGGGCGGCGTTCGGAAACCAAGGTCCGGGGCGGCGGTCGGAACCAAGGTCCGGGGCGGCGGTCGGAACCAAGGTCCGGGGCGGCGGTCGGAACCAAGGTCCAATGCGGCGGTCGGGACCAAGGTCCGGGGCGGCGGTCGGACCCAAGGTCCGGGGCGGCGGTCGGAACCAAGGTCCGGGGCGGCGGTCGGAACCAAGGTCCGGGGCGGCGGTCGGAACCAAGGTCCGGCGCGGCGGTCGGGACCAAGGTCGGGGCGGCGGTCGGGACCAAGGTCCGGGGCGGCGGTCGGACCAAGGTCCGGGGCGGCGGTCGGGACCAAGGTCCGGGGCGGCGGTCGGGACCAAGGCCCGGGGCGGCGGTCGGGACCAAGGTCCGGGGCGGCGGTCGGGACCAAGGTCCGGGGCGGCGGTCGGGACAAGGTCCGGGGCGGCGGTCGGGACCAAGGTCCGGGGCGGCGGTCGGGACCAAGGTCCGGGGCGGCGGTCGGGACCAAGGTCCGGGGCGGCGGTCGGGACCAAGGTCCGGGGCGGCGGTCGGGACCAAGGTCCGGGGCGGCGGTCGGGACCAAGTTCCGGGGCGGCGTTCGGGACCAAGGTCCGGGGCGGCGGTCGGGACCAAGGTCCGGGGCGGCGGTCGGGACCAAGGTCCGGGCCGGCGGTCGGGACCAAGGTCCGGGGCGGCGGTCGGGACCAAGGTCCGGGGCGGCGGTCGGGACCAAGGTCCGGGCGGCGGTCGGGACCAAGGTCCGGGGCGGCGGTCGGGACCAAGGTCCGGGGCGGCGGTCGGGACCAAGGTCCGGGGCGGCGTCGGAACCAAGGTCCGGGGCGGCGGTCGGAACCAAGGTCCGGGCGGCGGTCGGAACCAAGGTCCGGGGCGGCGGTCGGAACCAAGGTCCAAAGCGGCGGTCGGGACCAAGGTCCGGGGCGGCGGTCGGGACCAAGGTCCGGGGCGGCGGTCGGAACCAAGGTCCGGGGCGGCGGTCGGAACAAGGTCCAAAGCGGCGGTCGGGACCAAGGTCCGGGGCGGCGGTCGGGACCAAGGTCCGGGGCGGCGGTCGGGACCAAGGTCCGGGGCGGGGCGGTCGGGACCAAGGTCCGGGGCGGGCGGTCGGGACCAAGGTCCGGGGCGGCGGTCGGGACCAAGGTCCGGGGCGGCGGTCGGGACCAAGGTCCGGGGCGGCGGTCGGGACCAAGGTCCGGGGCGGCGGTCGGGACCAAGGTCCGGGGCGGCGGTCGGGACCAAGGTCCGGGCGGCGGTCGGGACCAAGGTCCGGGGCGGCGGTCGGGACCAAGTCCGGGGCGGCGGTCGGGACCAAGGTCCGGGGCGGCGGTCGGGACCAAGGTCCGGGGCGGCGGTCGGGACCAAGGTCCGGGGCGGCGGTCGGGACCAAGGTCCGGGGCGGCGGTCGGGACCAAGGTCCGGGGCGGCGGTCGGGACCAAGGTCCGGGGCGGCGGTCGGGACCAAGGTCCGGGGCGGCGGTCGGAACCAAGGTCCGGGGCGGCGGTCGGAACCAAGGTCCGGGGCGGCGGTCGGAACCAAGGTCCGGGGCGGCGGTCGGAACCAAGGTCCGGGGCGGCGGTCGGAACCAAGGTCCGGGGCGGCGGTCGGAACCAAGGTCCGGGGCGGCGGTCGGAACCAAGGTCCGGGGCGGCGGTCGGAACCAGGTCCGGGGCGGCGGTCGGAACCAATGTCCGGGGCGGCGGTCGGAACCAAGGTCCGGGGCGGCGGTCGGAACCAAGGTCCGGGGCGGCGGTCGGAACCAAGGTCCGGGGCGGCGGTCGGAACCAAGTCCGGGGCGGCGGTCGGAACCACGGTCCGGGGCGGCGGTCGGAACCAAGGTCCGGGGCGGCGGTCGGAACCAAGGTCCGGCGCGGCGGTCGGGACCAAGGTCCGGGGCGGCGGTCGGGACCAAGGTCCGGGGCGGCGGTCGGGACCAAGGTCCGGGGCGGCGGTCGGGACCAAGGTCCGGGGCGGCGGTCGGGACCAAGGTCCGGGGGCGGCGGTCGGGACCAAGGTCCGGGGCGGCGGTCGGGACCAAGGTCCGGGGCGGCGGTCGGGACCAAGGTCCGGGGCGGCGGTCGGGACCAAGGTCCGGGGCGGCGTTCGGAACCAAGGTCCGGGGCGGCGGTCGGAACCAAGGTCCGGGGCGGCGGTCGGAACCAAGGTCCGGGGCGGCGGTCGGAACCAAGGTCCAATGCGGCGGTCGGGACCAAGGTCCGGGGCGGCGGTCGGACCCAAGGTCCGGGGCGGCGGTCGGAACCAAGGTCCGGGGCGGCGGTCGGAACCAAGGTCCGGGGCGGCGGTCGGAACCAAGGTCCGGCGCGGCGGTCGGGACCAAGGTCCGGGGCGGCGGTCGGGACCAAGGTCCGGGGCGGCGGTCGGGACCAAGGTCCGGGCGGCGGTCGGGACCAAGGTCCGGGGCGGCGGTCGGGACCAAGGCCCGGGGCGGCGGTCGGGACCAAGGTCCGGGGCGGCGGTCGGGACCAAGGTCCGGGGCGGCGGTCGGGACCAAGGTCCGGGGCGGCGGTCGGGACCAAGGTCCGGGGCGGCGGTCGGGACCAAGGTCCGGGGCGGCGGTCGGACCAAGGTCCGGGGCGGCGGTCGGAACCAAGGTCCGGGGCGGCGGTCGGAACCACGGTCCGGGCGGCGGTCGGAACCAAGGTCCGGGGCGGCGGTCGGAACCAAGGTCCGGCGCGGCGGTCGGGACCAAGGTCCGGGGCGGCGGTCGGGACCAAGGTCCGGGGCGGCGGTCGGGACCAAGGTCCGGGGCGGCGGTCGGGACCAAGGTCCGGGGCGGCGGTCGGGACCAAGGTCCGGGGCGGCGGTCGGGACCAAGGTCCGGGGCGGCGGTCGGGACCAAGGTCCGGGGCGGCGGTCGGGACCAAGGTCCGGGGCGGCGGTCGGGACCAAGGTCCGGGGCGGCGTTCGGAACCAAGGTCCGGGGCGGCGGTCGGAACCAAGGTCCGGGGCGGCGGTCGGAACCAAGGTCCGGGCGGCGGTCGGAACCAAGGTCCAATGCGGCGGTCGGGACCAAGGTCCGGGGCGGCGGTCGGGACCAAGGTCCGGGGCGGCGGTCGGGACCAAGGTCCGGGGCGGCGGTCGGGACCAAGGTCCGGGGCGGCGGTCTGGACCAAGGTCCGGGGCGGCGGTCGGGACCAAGGTCCGGGCGGCGGTCGGGACCAAGGTCCGGGGCGGCGGTCGGGACCAGGTCCGGGGCGGCGGTCGGGACCAAGGTCCGGGGCGGCGGTCGGGACCAAGGTCCGGGGCGGCGGTCGGGACCAAGGTCCGGGGCGGCGGTCGGGACCAAGGTCGGGGCGGCGGTCGGGACCAAGGTCCGGGGCGGCGGTCGGGACCAAGGTCCGGGGCGGCGGTCGGGACCAAGGTCCGGGGCGGCGGTCGGGACCAAGGTCGGGGCGGCGGTCGGGACCAAGGTCCGGGGCGGCGGTCGGGACCAAGGTCCGGGGCGGCGGTCGGGACCAAGGTCCGGGGCGGCGGTCGGGACCAAGGTCCGGGGCGGCGGTCGGGACCAAGGTCCGGGGCGGCGGTCGGGACCAAGGTCCGGGGTGGCTGTCGGACCAAGGTCCGTGGTGGCGGTCGGAACCATGGTCCGAAGTGGTGGTCGGAACCAAGGTCCGGGGTGGCGGTCGGAACCAAGGTCCGGGGTGGCGGTCGGAAACAATGACCGAGGTGGCGGTCAGATCCCAAGGTCCGATGTGGCGGTCGGAACCAAGGTCCTGGGTGGCGGTCGGGAACCAAGGTCCTGGGTGGCGGTCGGAACGAAGGTCCTGGGTGGCGATCGGAACCAAGGTCCTGGGTGGCGGTCGGAACAAAGGTGGAGGTGGCGGTCAGAACCAAGGTCCGGGGTGGCGGTCGGTACCAAGGTCCGGGCTGGCATTCGGGACCAAGGTCCGGGCTGGCGGTCGGGACCAAGGTCCGGGGTGGCGGTCGGGACCAAGGTCCGGGGTGGCGGTCGGGACCAAGGTCCGGGGTGGCGGTCGGGACCAAGGTCCGGGGTGGCGGTCGGGACCAAGGTCCGGGGTGGCGGTCGGGACCAAGGTCCGGGGTGGCGGTCGGGACCTAGGTCCGGGGTGGCGGTCGGGACCAAGGTCCGGGGTGGCGGTCGGGACCAAGGTCCGGGGTGGCGGTCGGGACCAAGGTCCGGGGAGGCGGTCGGGACCAAGGTCCGGGGTGGCGGTCGGGACCAAGTCCGGGGAGGCGGTCGGGACCAAGGTCCGGGGCGGCGGTCGGGACCAAGGTCCGGGGCGGCGGCGGACCAAGGTCCGGGGCGGCGGTCGGGACCAAGGTCCGGGGCGGCGGTCGGGACCAAGGACCGGGGCGGCGGTCGGGACCAAGGTCCGGGACGGCGGTCGGGACCAAGGTCCGGGGCGGCGGTCGGGACCAAGGTCCGGGGCGGCGGTCGGGACCAAGGTCCGGGGCGGCGGTCGGGACCAGGTCCGGGGCGGCGGTCGGGACCAAGGTCCGGGGCGGCGGTCGGAACCAAGGTCCGGGGCGGCGGTCGGAACCAAGGTCCGGGGCGGCGGTCGGAACCAAGGTCCGGGGCGGCGGTCTGAACCAAGGTCCGGGGCGGCGGTCGGAACCAAGGTCCGGGGCGGCGGTCGGAACCAAGGTCCGGGGCGGCGGTCGGAACCAAGGTCCGGGGCGGCGGTCGGAACCAAGGTCCGGGGCGGCGGTCGGAACCAAGGTCCGGGGCGGCGGTCGGAACCAAGGTCCGGGGCGGCGGTCGGAACGAAGGTCCGGGGCGGCGGGTCGGAACCAAGGTCCGGGGCGGCGGTCGGAACCAAGGTCCGGGGCGGCGGTCGGAACCAAGGTCCGGGCGGCGGTCGGGACCAAGGTCCGGGGCGGCGGTCGGGACCAAGGTCCGGGGCGGCGGTCGGGACCAAGGTCCGGGGCGGCGGTCGGAACCAAGGTCCGGGGCGGCGGTCGGAACCAAGGTCCGGGGCGGCGGTCGGAACCAAGGTCCGGGGCGGCGGTCGGAACCAAGGTCCGGGGCGGCGGTCGGAACCAAGGTCCGGGGCGGCGGTCGGAACCAAGGTCCGGGGCGGCGGTCGGAACCAAGGTCCGGGGCGGCGGTCGGAACCAATGTCCGGGGCGGCGGTCGGAACCAAGGTCCGGGGCGGCGGTCGAACCAAGGTCCGGGGCGGCGGTCGGAACCAAGGTCCGGGCGGCGGTCGGAACCAAGGTCCGGGCGGCGGTCGGAACCACGGTCCGGGGGCGGCGGTCGGAACAAGGTCCGGGGC
>NW_027592291.1:0-58312 GCF_964213995.1 Mustelus asterias
AGAGTGATCCTTGGGGATTGTGTCACTATTTAGAGTGACCCTTGGGGATTATGTCAATATTTAGAGTAATCCTTGGGGATTGTGTCAGTATTGAGAGTGATCCTTGGGGATTGTGTCACTATTTAGAGAGATCCTTGGGGATTGTGTCACTATTTAGAGGGATCCTTGGGGACTTTGTCACTATTTAGAGTGATCCTTCGGGATTGTATCACTATTTTGATTGATCCTTGGGGATTGTGTCAATATTTAGAGTGATCCTTGGGTATTGTGCCATTATTTAGAGTGATCCTTGGGGATTGTATCACTATTTTGAGTGATCCTTTTGGATTGTGTCACTATGTAGAGTGATCCTTGGGGATTGTGTCACTATTTAGAGTGATCCTTCGGGATTGTATCACTATTTTGATTGATCCTTGGGGATTGTGTCATTATTTAGAATGATCCTTGGGGATTGTGTCAGTATTTAGAGTGATCCTTGGGTTTGTGTCACTATTTAGAGTGATCTTTGGGGATTGTGTCACTATTTAGAGTTATCCTTGTGGATTGTGCCTCTATTGAGGGTGATCCTTGGGGAATGTGTCACTATTTAGAGTGATCGTTGGGGATTGTGTCACTATTTAGACTGATCCTTGGGGTTTGTGCCACTATTTAGAGAGATCCTTGGGGATTGTGTCACTATTTAGACTGTTCCTTCGGGTGTTGTGTCACTATTTAGAGTGATCCTTGGGGATTGTGTCACTATTTAGAGTGATCCTTGGGGATTGTGTCAATATTTAGAGTGATCCTTGGGGATTGTCTCACTATTTCGAGTGATCCTTGGGGATTGTGTCACTATTTAGAGTGATCCTTGTGGATTGTGTCACTATTTAGAGTGATCCTTGGGGATTGTGTCACTATTTAGAGTGATCCTTGGGGATTGTGTCACTATTTAGAGTGATCCTTGGGGATTATGTCAGTATTTAGAGTGAGCCTTGTGGATTGTGTCACTATTTAGAGTGATCCTTGGGGATTGTGTCACTATTTAGAGTGATCCTTGGGGATTGTGTCACTATTTCGAGTGATCCTTGGGTATTGTGTCAGTATTTAGAGTGAGCCTTGTGGATTGTGTCACTATTCAGAGTGATCCTTGGGGATTGTGTCACTATTTAGAGTGATCCTTAGGTATAGTGTCACTGTTTAGAGTGATCCTTGGGGATTGTGTCAGTATTTAGAACAAGAACAAAGAACAAAGAACAATGCAGCACACAACAGGCCCTTCGGCCCTCCAAGCCCGCGCCGCTCCCCGGTCCAGGATTGAATCCTGAATCCAGGATCCCCCCCAATTTTCCAGCCTATCTACATACCAATATCCTATCCACCGAGCTGTCCCTCACAGCTACGATGCTTTGTTCATTACAACCTATTAACTCACCCCCACCCCCCCATTCCAGACCATGTGATCTCCAGGGAGAGGCGAAAACCCAGAGTGAAAAACCCCAGGGCCAATATGGGGAAAAACAAATCTGGGAATTTCCTCTCCGACCCCCTGAGGCGATCGAAACGAGTCCAGGAGATCACAATGGCCCTGATCGGAAAATGCTTCCCAACCCTAGTCATTTCCACTTCAACGAACACCATATGAATTCCCTGCCCCCGAGACAGGTTCCCAACTATCCGCAGTCTCACTCTGTACTGGCACCAGCAAGATGATCATAGAATGAAGCCTTGAAACGAGAAACCTGGTCCACACTAGACCACTCTTTTGTATCCCTCCATTCCCACTCCGTTCATATAGCTGTCTCGATAAGTCTTAAACGTTCCCAGTGTGTCCGCCTCCACCACCTTGCCCGGCAACACATTCCATGCCCCCACGACCCTCTGTGTGAAATATGTCCTTCTGATATCTGTGTTAAACCTCCCCCCCTTCACCTTGAACCTATGACCCCTCGTGAACGTCACCACCGACCCGGGTAAAAGCTTCCCACCGTTCACCCTATCTATGCCTTTCATAATTTTATACACCTCTATTAAGTCTCCCCTCATCCTCCGTCTTTCCAAGGAGAACATCCCCAGTTTCCCCAATCTCTCCTCATAACCAAGCCCCTCCATACCAGGCAACATCCTGGTAAACCTCCTCTGTACTCTCTCCAAAGCCTCCACGTCCTTCTGGTAGTGTGGCGACCAGAACTGGACGCAGTATTCCAAATGCGGCCGAACCAACGTTCTATACATCTGCAACATCAGACCCCAACTTTTATACTATATGCCCCGTCCTATAAAGGCAAGCATGCCATATGCCTTCTTCACCACCTTCTCCACCTGTGACGTCACCTTCAAAGATCTGTGGACTTGCACACCCAGGTCCCTCTGCGTCTCTACACCCTTTATGGTTCTTCCATTTATCGTGTAGCTCCTCCCTACATTATTCCCACCAAAATGCATCACTTCGCATTTATCAGGATTGAACTCCATCTGCCATTTCCTTGCCCAAATTTCCAGCCTATCTGTATCCTTCTGTAGCCTCTGACAATGTTCCTCACTATCTGCAGGTCCTGCCAGTTTTGTGTCGTCCGCAAACTTACTGATCACCCCAGTTACTCCTTCTTCCAGATCATTTCTATAAATCACAAACAGCAGAGGTCCGAATACAGAGCCCTGCGGTACACCACTAGTCACAGGCCTCCAGCTGGAAAAAGACCCTTCCACTACCACCCTCTGTCTTCTGTGACCAAGCCAGTTCTCCACCCATCTAGCCACCTCCCCCTTTATCCCATGGGATCCAACCTTTTTCACTAGCCTACCATGAGGGACTTTGTCAAATGCTTTACTAAAGTCCATATAGACAACATCCACGGCCCTTCCTTCGTCAACCATTTTGGTCACTTCTTCAAAAAACACCACCAGGTTAGTGAGGCATGACCTCCCTCTCACAAAACCATGTTGACTATCGTTAATGAGTTTATTCCTTTCTAAATGCGCATACATCCTATCATTAAGAATCTTCTCCAACAACTTCCCCACCACGGACGTCAAGCTCACCGGCCTATAATTACCCGGGTTATCCTTCCTACCCTTCTTGAATAACGGGACCACATTGGCTATCCTCCAATCCTCTGGGACCTCACCTGTGTCCAGTGACGAGACAAAGATTTGCGTCAGAGGCCCAACGATTTCACCTCTCGTCTCCCTGAGCAGCCTTGGATAGATTCCATCAGGCCCTGGGGATTTGTCAGTCTTTATATTCTCTAACAAACCTAACACTTCCTCCTTTGTAATGGAGATGTTCTCCAACGGTTCAACACTCCCCTCCGAGACACTCCCAGTCAACACATCCCTCTCCTTAGTGAATACCGACGCAAAGTATTCATTTAGGATCTCCCCTACCTCTTTGGGCTCCAAGCATAAGTCCCCACTTTTGTCCCTGAGAGGTCCGATTTTTTCCCTAACAACACTTTTGTTCCTAACGTATGAATAAAATGCCTTGGGATTCTCCTTAATCCTGTCTGCCAAGAACATTTCGTGACCCCTTTTTGCTCTTCTAATTCCCCGTTTGAGTATTTTCCTACTTTCATTATACTCCTCCAGAGCTCCCTCCGTTTTTAGCTGCTTGGACCTAACATACGCCTCTCTTTTCCTTTTGATCAATCCCTCAATTTCCCTGGTTATCCACGGTTCTCTAATCCTACCCTTCCTATCCTTCTTTTTTACAGGCACATGCTTGTCCTGTAGCCCTAACAACCGTTCCTTAAAAGACTGCCACATACCAGATGTGGATTTACCCTCAAACAGCCTCTCCCAATCAAGAGCTGCCAATTTCTGCCTGATCCCAATAAAGTTCGCCTTCCCCCAATCCAACACCTTACCCTTGGGACACCACTCATCCTTTTCCATCACTATCCTAAAGCTAACAGAATTGTGGTCACTATTTGCCACATGTTCCCCAACCAAAACTTTGAAGACCTGACCGGGCTCATTCCCCAGTACCAGGTCCAGTATAGCCCCCTCTCTAGTCGGGCTGTCCACATATTGTTCCAACGAACCCTCCTGTACACATTTTACAAATTCCTCCCCATCCAGAGTCCCTGCCCTCAGCGATTTCCAGTCTGTACCAGGGAAATTGAAGTCTCCCACCAGAACAACCCTATATTTCCTGCACCTATCCAGTATCTCCTGACATATCCATTCTTCCACTTCCCTTGGGCTGTTGGGGGGCCTGTAGTACACCCCCAACATAGTGACTGCGCCTTTCCTGTTTCTAAGGCGTGTCACTATTTAGAGTGTTCCTTGGGGATTCTGTCACTATTTAGAGTGATCCTTGTGGATTGTGTCACTATTTAGAGTGATCCTTGGGGTTTGTGTCGCTATTTAGACTGATCCTTGGGGATTGTGTCACTATTTAGAGTGATCCTTGGGGATTTTGTCACTATTTAGAGTGATCCTTGGGGATTGTGTCACTATTTAGAGTGATCCTTGGGGATTGTGTCACTATTTCGAGTGATCCTTGGGGATTGTGTCAGTATTTAGAGTGATCCTTGGGGATAGTCTCATTATTTTGAGTGATCCTTGAGGATTGTGTCACTATTTACAGTGATCCTTGGGGATTGTGCACTATTTGGAGTGATCCTTCAGGATTATGTCAGTATTTCGAGTGATCCTTGGGGATTGTTTCACTATTTAGAGTGATCCTTGGGGATTGTGCCACTATTTGGAGTGATCCTTGGGGATTATGTCAGTATTTTGAGTGATCCTTGGGGATTGTGTCACTATTTAGAGAGATCCTTGGGGATTGTGTCACTATTTAGAGTGATCCTTGGGGATTGTGCCACTATTTAGAGAGATCCTTGGGGATTGTGTCATTATTTAGACTGATCCTTGGTGATTGTGTCACTATTTAGAGAGATCCTTGGGGATTGTGTCATTATTTTGAGTGATCCTTGGTGATTGTGTCACTATTTAGAGTGATCCTTGGGGATTGTGTCTCTATTGAGGGTGATCCTTGGGGATTGTGTCATTATTTAGAGAGATCGTTGGGGATTGTGTCACTATTTAGAGTGATCCTTGTGGATTGTGTCACTATTTAGACTGTTCCTTCGGGTATTGTGTCACCATTTAGAGTGATCCTTGGGGATTGTGTCACTATTTAGAGTGATCCTTGGGGATTCTGTCTCTATTGAGAGTGATCCTTGGGAATTGTGACACTATTTATAGTGATCCTTGGGGATTGTGTCAGCATTTAGAATGATCCTGGTGGATTCTGTCTCTATTGAGAGTGATCCTTGGGGATTGTCTCACTATTTAGACTGATCCTTGGGGATTGTGCCACTATTTAGAGAGATCCTTGGGGATTGTGTCATTATTTAGTGAGGTCCTTGTGGATTGTGTCTCTCTTTAGAGTGATCCTTGGGGATTGTGTCACCATTTAGGGTGATCGTTGGGGATTGTGAATCGTGTGGAGGTCGTAGAAGGTCTGCAGAGAGATTTGGACAGGCTGAGTGGGTGGGCGAGGATCTGGCAGATGGAGTATAACGTTAACAAATGCGAGGTTATTCACTTTGGAGGAAATAATGGAAAATTGGATTATTATCCAAATGGAAAAAAATTACAACATGCTACTGTGCAAAGGGACCTGGGGGTCCTTGTGCATGAGATGCAAAAACCCAGTCTGCAGTTGCAACAGGTGATCAAGAAGGCAAATGGGATGTTGGCCTATATCGCAAGGGGGATAGAATATAAAAGCAGAGATGTCTTGCTGCATCTGTACAGGGCATTGGTGAGGCCGCAGCTGGAATACTGTGTGCAGTATTGGTCCCCTTATTTGCGGAAGGATATATTGGCCTTGGAGGGAGTGCAGAGAAGGTTCACCAGGTTGATACCAGAGATGAGGGGTGTTGACTACGAGGAGAGACTGAGCAGATTGGGTTTGTATTCGTTGAAATTTAGTAGGCTGAGGGGGGTTCTTATAGAGACCTATAAGATAATGAAGGGGCTGGATAGGGTAGAGGTGGAGAGATTCTTTCAACTTGGAAAGGAAACTAGAACTAGAGGGCACATCCTCAAAATAAAGGGGGGTCAGTTTAGGACAGAGTTGAGGAGGAACTTCTTCTCTCAGAGGATGGTGAATCTCTGGAATTCTCTGCCCACTGAAGTGGTGTAGGCTACCTCGTTGAATATGTTTAAATCACGGATAGGTGGATTCCTGATCGGTAAGGGAATTAGGGGCTGTAGGGATCAGGCGGGTCGGTGGAACTGATCCACTTCAGATCAGCCATGATCTTATTGAATGGTGGGGCAGGGTCGAGGAACTAGATGGCCTACTCCTGCTCCTATTTCTTATGTTCTTATGTTCTTATGATTGTGTCACTATTTAGAGTGATCCTTGGGGATTGTGTCACTATTTAGAGTGATCCTTGGGGATTGTGTCACTATTTAGAGTGATCCTTGGGGACTGTGTCACTATTCAGAGTGATCCTTGGGGATTGTGTCTCTATTGAGAGTGATCCTTGGGGATTGTGTCACTATTTAGAGTGATCCTTGGGGATTGAGTCACTATTTAGAGTGATCCTTGGGGATTGTGTCACTATTGAGAGTGATCCTTGGGGATTGTGTCTCTATTTAAGTGATCCTTGAGGATTGTATCACTACTTAGAGTTAACCTTGGGGTTTGCGTCACGATTTAGAGTGATCCCTTTGTATTGTGTCACTATTTAGAGTGATCCTTGGGGATTGCGTCATTTTTTAGAGTGATCCCTTTGGATTGTGTCACTACTTAGAGTGATCCTTGGAGATTGTGTCACTAATTAGAGTGATCCTTGGGGATTGTGTCTCTATTTAGAGTGATCCTTGGGGATTGTGTCACTATTTAGCGTCATCCTTGAGAATGGTAGGGTTCTGAAGACTGTGGAGGAACAGAGAGATCTTGGGGTCCATATCCACAGATCTCTAAAGGTTGCACTCAAGTGGATAGAGCTGTGAAGAACGCCACGAGTGTGTTACCTTTTATTAACAGGGGGTTGGAGTTTAAGAGCCGTGGTGTTATGTTGTAACTATACAGCACCTTGGTGAGACCACATTTCGAATATTGTGTGCAGTTCTGGTCACCTCACTATAAGAAGGATGTGGAAGCGCTGGAAAGAGTGCAGAGGAGACTTACCAGGATGCTGCCTGGTTTGGAGGGTAGGTCTTATGAGGAAAGGTTGAGGGAGCGAGGGCTGTTCTCTCTGGAGCGGAGGAGGCTGAGGGGAGACTTAATAGAGGTTTATAAAATGATGAAGAGGATAGATAGAGTGAATGTCCAAAGACTATTTCCTCGGGTTGATGGAGCTATTACAAGGGGGCATAACTATAGGGTTCGTGGTGGGAGATATAGGAAGGATATCAGAGGTAGGTTCTTTACGCAGAGAGTGGTTGGGGTGTGGAATGGACTGCCTGCAGTGATAGTGGAGTCAGACACTTTAGGAACATTTAAGCGGTTATTGGATAGGCACATGGAGCACTCCAGGATGATAGGGAATGTGTTAGCTTGATCTTGGTTTCACATAAAGCTCGGCACAACATCGTGGGCCGAAGGGCCTGTTCTGTGCTGTACTATTCTATGTTCTATGTCCTATAAAACTCCAATGCCCTCGACAATTGCAGCAAAACATCCCTATTTCTCTCCTCAAATCCTCTCGCTGTGAAGGCCAACATCCCATTTGCCTTTGTTACTGCCTGCTGTGCCTGCTTGCTTACTTTCAGTGACTGATGCATGAGGACACCAAGGTCTCGCTGAGTATCCAGCTCTCAATTTACATCCGTTCAAGTAATAACCTGTTTTCTTATTATTGCTGCCAATGTGGATCACCTCACACTTAGTCACATTATACTGCATCTTCCATGCGGTGCCCACAGACACATCCTATCCAAATCACGCTGAAGCATCTCTCCATCCTGCCCATTTTAACCTTCCACACCAGTTTATTTTCATACTCTGATTGTTTTCCCTTCTTAATCAATGCCTTTCTTGAATTTGGATAAGGAACGTCAATCACATCCTCCCATAGGTTGGATGTATAAACAGCGACTCTGTAACTGGGGGTGAATCCGTGCTGTTGTGTTTCACCCTTTCATCAATTCACATCTACTCTTTTGTTTTCTATCTGGCTGCTAACACGTTGCGATTGGCGTGTCTGTGGGATCCTGCTGTGCAGGATGGCCAGCAGGATTTCTGACATGACTATGGAACGTTAATGGTCCCCTCAAATCCACCCTAAATCCACTGCTCCTGGATATTGACCCCTCCGCTAAGAGGAAAAAGTTTCTTCTTAACTCTCCTATCTTTGTCCCTCATTATTTTGTAACCACAATGACGTCCACGCTCCGCGTTCACTGTTCTGAAGAAAACAACCCCAGCCTCACCATCCTGTCTTCACTGCAGAAACACTCCAGCCCAGGAAACATCCCGGTGAATCCCTCTTCCGTCCCTCGCTGGGAAATCACATCCTTCTTCTAGTGAGGCCACTGGATCTCCTCACTGTCCTCCAGCTGAGGGTGACAGTGAGAGGGGCTGGGAGGAAGCAGTCGGTGCGGGGATCCCCTGTGGTCGTTCCCCTTAGCAACAAGTATTCCACTTTGGATACAGGTGAGGGGGGCGACCTACCAGTGGTGAGCCGCAGTGACCAGATCGCCAGCGCTGAGTCCGTCCCTGTGGCTCAGAAGGGAAAGGGGGAGAGCGGTAGAGCTATAGTTATTGGGGACTCGTTTGTTCGAGGGATAGATAGGAGGTTCTGTGGTAACAAGAGAGACTCACGGATGGTATGTTGCCTCCCGGATGCCAGGGTCCGTGACATCTCCGACCGTGTCTTCAGGATTCCAAAGGGGGAGGGGGAACAGTCACAAGTCGTGGTGCACGTCGGCACCAAAGACAGAGGTAAGAGAGGGGACGGGGAATTCAAACAGGAATTCAGGGAGCTTGGGTGGAAGCTGAGAGCCAGGACAAAACAGGTTGTCATCTCTGGTATGTTGCCGGTGCCACGGGATAGCGAGTTGAGGAACAGGGAGAGAGTGCAGTTAAACACATGGATGCAGGCATGGTGTAGGAGGGAGGGTTTCAGCTATGTGGATAATTGGAACACTTTCAGGGGAAGGTGGGACATGTACCAACAGGCCGGGGTGCACCTGAACCAGAGGGGCACCAATATCCTGGGAGGGAAATTTGCTACGGCTCTTCGGGGGGGTTTAAACTAATTTTTCAGGGGGATGGGAAAAGGAGTTGTAGTCCGGAGGTCAGTGAGTGCAGTGCGGTACTGGGAAGGGTATCATGGTCAAAGGTGGGTCCCAGCAGACAAGAAGGTGGGTTGAAGTGTGTCTACTTCAATGCAAGGAGCATCCGAAATAAGGTAGGTGAACTTCGGGCTTGGATTGGTACTTGGGACGACGTTGTTGTGGCCATTACGGAGACATGGGTAGAACAAGGACAGAAATGGTTGTTGGAAGTTCCGGGGTATAGATGTTTCAGTAAGTGTAAGGTAGCTGGTAAAAGAGGTGGAGGAGTGGCACTGTTAATCAAGGAGAGTGTAACGGCTGCAGAAAGGCATTTTGAAGGGGATCTGCCTACAGAGGTAATATGGGCTGAGGTTAGGAATAGGAAAGGAGCGGTCACGTTGTTAGGAGTTTACTATAGGCCCCCAAATAGTAATAGAGATGTGGAGCAAGAAATTGCTAAGCAGATTATGGATATGTGTAGGGGTCACAGGGTAGTTGTCATGGGGGACTCTATCCTTCCAAATATTGATTGGAACCTTAATCGGTCGAATAGTTCGGATGGGGCAGTTTTTGTGCAGTGTGTGCAGGAGGGGTTCCTGACACAATATGTGGATAGGCCGACAAGCGGTGGGGCCACACTGGATTTGGTAATGGGAAATGAGCCGGGCCAAGTGTTGGATTTGGTTGTGGGAGAGCACTTTGGAGATCGTGACCACAATTCAGTGTCTTTTGTTATTGCAATGGAGAGGGAGAGGGCCGTACGGCAGGGCATAGTTTACAATTGGGGGAGAGGTAATTATGATGCAATCAGGCGGGAATTAGGAAGCATAGGATGGGAACAAAAATTGTCAGGCAAAGGCACTAATGATAAGTGGAACTTTTTCAAGGAACAAATACTGGATGTCCTTGATAGGTATGTCCCTGCCAGGCAGAGAGGAAATGGCCGAGTGAGGGAACCATGGTTCACAGAAGAGGTGGAATGTCTTGTCAAGAGGAAGAAGGAAGCGTATGTTAGTTTGAGAAAAAAAGGTTCAGTTGGCTCGATGGAGGGTTACAAGTTAGCAAGAAATGAGCTGAAAAGGGGGCTTTGGAGAGCTAGGAGGGGGCATGAGAAGTCCTTGGCGGGTCGGATCAAGGAAAACCCCAAGGCTTTTTACTCTTATGTGAGGAATAAAAGAATGACCAGGGTGAGGCTGGGGCCGGTCAAGGACGGCAGTGGGAATTTGTGCATGGAGTCAGAAGAGATAGGAGAGGTGATAATGAATACTTTTCTTCGGTGTTCACCAAGGAGAGGAGCCATGTTTTTGAGGAAGAGAGGGTGTCACAGGCTGATAGGCTGGAGGAAGTAGATGTTCGGAGGGAAGATGTACTAGCAATTTTGAATAAACTGAAAGTTGAAATGTCCCCTGGGCCTGATGAAATATATCCTAGGATTCTTTGGGAGGCAAGGGATGAGATAGCAGAGCCTTTGGCATTGATCTTTGGGTCCTCACTGTCCACGGGGGTGGTGCCAGAGGACTGGAGAATGGCGAATGTTGTTCCTCTTTTTTAGAAAGGGAATAGAAATGACCCTGGTAATTATAGACTGGTTAGTCTTACTTCGGTGGTCGGTAAGTTGATGGAAAAGGTCCTTAGGGATAGGATTTACGACCATTTAGAAAGATGCAGCTTAATCCGGGATAGTCAGCATGGATTTGTGAAGGGCAAGTCTTGCCTCACAAATTTGATAGAATTTTTTGAGGAGGTAACTAAGTGTGTTGATGAAGGTAGTGCAGTTGATGTCATCTACATGGATTTTAGGAAGGCTTTTGATAAAGTCCTCCACGGTCGGCTGATGAAGAACGTAAGGATGTGTGGGATAGAGGGAAAGTTGGCCGATTGGATAGGTAACTGGCTATCTAACAGAAGACAGAGGGTGGTGGTGGATGGAAAATTTTCGGACTGGAAACCGGTTACCAGCGGAGTGCCACAGGGATCAGTGCTTGGTCCTCTGCTATTTGTAATTTTTATTAATGACTTGGAGGAGGGGGCTGAAGGGTGGATCAGTAAATTTGCTGATGACACCAAGATTGGTGGAGTAGTGGATGAGTTCTATGTTCTATGTTCTAAGATCATTCTTGACAGATTTAGTTGAATTATTTGAGTAATAACCTGGAATAATCAATGAGATTAATATGATTCATGTCAGACACCTTGAGTTTCTAAATTTCTGAAGTAAGTTAACACTTAACAGAGTGGTGAGTAATCTCAGAGCAAGTGGAGTCAGAGGACAAGCACCAGAGTGGACAACAAGTTGGCTACAAAGACAGAACACAGTGAATCGGAGTTAATGGGATTTACTCTGATTGCTGCTGTGGCTGAATGGAGTTTTAACTTTTAATATCCTGAAAGATCTTCAATCAAGCAAACTTGGCTTCTTGGTTAAAGTTGTTTTTTTCACTATGTTGAATTTCCTTGTGGTGAGCGGCCTGTAATTTGACAAAGGACAGAAGGTGTCACATTCAACAGCTTGTCCCTGGCAGGGATGAGGTCTGATGTGGAGATGCCGGCGTTGGACTGGGGTAAACACAGTAAGAAGTTTAACAACACCAGGTTAAAGTCCAACAGGTTTACTTGGAGATCCTCTCCACTTGGAGCCGGCAATTTGCGGTGTCTATGGTAGTCATGATGTGGAGATGTCGGCATTGGACTGGGGTAAACACAGTAAGAAGTTTAACAACACCAGGTTAAAGTCCAACAGGGATGAGGTCTGTACAGACTTCTGGGAGACACTCTTCCTCATATGGCCATTGGAATGCAAACAATATGCACTGAGATGATGAGGCCTCAAGTGACCAATGATGCTATTCTGGTTGGATATGTTGGTCCTAATCGAACGATGCAATTGGGGTTCAGATTAATGAATGGGCTGGTTACCAAGGAACTTTTGGAATTTTAACTCTGCTAACACAAATAGCTTGTTCAGAAAGGCAGTGTGAAGAACCCGGGAACCAAGCTCACAAGGAGAGACACCATCTGGAAGGAGCAGAGAACAAGTGACTGATTCTATTTAACAACAAAATCCTGACCAGGTTTTAATTCCAAGTGGAAATCAACCTTAAGTTAGGTTAAGTAACAGATAATGAGAATTTGGTTTATGTATTGCAAGTATTTGCTGTTGTTCAAGTAGCTATAGAATAAAGGACATTGTGTTTAAGTATTTAAAGTCGACTTTATGTCTTTATTCGCGACAGAGGGTAAAACACACAGGTTTGGACAACACTGGAAGGTGAGAAGTGGTTTTCCACAAGGATCAGCGCTGGGATCAATGTCTTTCACCATTTACATCAACAATATGGGATCAGGAAACACAATTATAACTTCAATATTTATGAAATAATCCAAACTGAGAATGAGAATAACCATCGTGGAAGAATGCAACTAAATACAATAACACAACAATAATAAATTATAAGCATGTAAATTGGATATTCGAATTGGAAATAAATTCCATGAAACTCAGTCATCAGAACATTATGTTTCCGAACCGCAGAGAAATCAAAAGTGTCTGAATTATTTCCAGGAGTTTAAGGATTCAGGGATCAAATTGACAGAAAGTTTGAGGCAGCAACACAGCTTCAAAGGAACCATATCAATCAGGAAAGAAAATCAGTGGAGTTCATTTCTAGATTCATACAAATGTGGACAACTTACAATTGTTTTTGGAAAAAGCAGAGAATTCTGCTGGGTTTTTGTGTTGTTTAAATGTCAGGAATTAGCTGACGCTTGTTCCTTTTCAATAGAAGACAGAGCTATCGAGATATTTCACATCATTCACTGACAAAGAAACATTAAAAACTAAAACTAAATCAAACTTCTCCTGTTTTTAAACTCTTCCAAAATCAAAGATGGAGGCAGCTCCATGAGATGGAGATTTCACTCACAATGTACAAGATTTCACTCAACCCAATAGTTTCATTGATCAGTGTGCCCTTGAGTTCCTTACGGAAGTATTTCTATTCATGAAAACGGTTAAAATGGATGAGCATAAATTGCAAAATTCTATGAATCAAAAATCTGGAACTACTTAATTTCCAAAATAATATTCCATCCCTCAATCTACTGCAGCTCAACAACAATGGGACTTCTCAGAAAATTCAGACCCTGCAGCAGATCCAAACACATCACCTCTTAGTGGGAGAGAGGGGGTGAGGGAGAGAGGGAGGGGGCCAGGGAGGGAGAGAGGGCGCGAGGGAGGTAGAGAGGGGGCGAGGGTGGGAAGAAAAAGGGCAAGACTGGGAGAGCCGGGGCGACTAAGGGAGAGTCACAGAGTTGAAGAGTTTTACAGCATGGAAACAGGCCTTTCGGACCAACTTGTCCATGCCGCCCTTCTTTTTAAACCCCGAGATCTCTTTGTTCTGTCACTCTATCCACCGCTCTGCCATTCACTGAATAAGTCCTGCCCTGGTACAATCTACCAAAATGCATCACCTTACATTGATCTAAATTCAACTCCATCTGCGATTTGTCAGCTCACTGGCCCAATTGACCAAGATCCCGTTGCATTTCGAGGTAACCTTCTTCACTGTCCACTATGCCACCAATCTTGGTGTCATCTGCAAACTTACTAACCATGCCTCCCTATCTTCTCATCTAAATTGTTCATATAAATGACAAATAACAGTGGACCCAGCACCAATCCCCGAGGCACTCCGCTGGACACAGGCCTCCAGTGTGAAAACCAAACCTTTACAGCCACCCTCTGTCTTCTGTCAGCAAGCCAATTTTGTTTCCATTCAGCTACCTCAGACTGGATCCCGTGAGATTTAACATTACTCAACAACTTACCATGAGGTACCTTGTCAAAGGCCTTGCTAAAGTCCATGTAGACAACATCAACTGCACTGTCCTCATCTACCTCCTTGGTTACCCTTTCAAAAAACTCAATCAAATTTATGAGACATGATTTTCCACTCACAAAGCCATGCTGACTGTTCCTAATCAGTCCATGCGTCTCTAAATGCCGATAGATCCTGTCTCTCAAAATACCTTCCAAAAACTGACCCACCACAGATGTGAGGCTCACCGGCCTGTAGCACCCAGGCTTTTCCCTGCAGCCCTTTTTAAACAAAGGCACAACATTTGCCACCCTCCAATCTTCAGGCATCTCACATGTGATTATCAATGATTCAAATGTCTCTGCTCGGGGAACCGCAATTTCCTCCCTAGCCTCCCACAACGTCCTGGGATATACCTCATCAGGGAATTTATCTACCTTGATGTGCTTTAAGACTTCCAGCACCTCCTTCTCCGTTATAGGTACACTCCTCAAGACATCACTATTTATTTCCCCAAGTTCCCTCACATCCATACTTTTCTCAACAGTGAATAATGATGAGGAATATTCATTTAGGATCTCCCCAACTCTTGTGGATCCGCACATAGATGACCCTGTTGATCTTAGTGAGACACAACTCTCTCCCTAGTTACTCTTTTGGTCTTTATGTATTTGTAGAAGCTCTTTGGATTCTCCTTTGACTTGTCTGACAAAACAATCTTGTGTACCCTTTTTGCCCCCCTGATTTCTCTCAACTCTACTCCTAAACCCCCATTCTCTTCAAGGGATTCACTCGATCAAGCTGCCAATGCATGTCATGGTCTCCTTCTTCTTCTTGACCAGGACCTCAAGAACCCCAGTCATCCGGGGTTCCCTACTTCTACCAGCCTTGCCCTTCACTCCAAGTGGAATGTGCTTACCCTGAACCCTGATTAACACACTTTTAAAAGCCTGCCACTTATCAGACATCCCTTTGCCTTCCCACAGACTCCCCCAATTCACTTTTGAAAGTTCCTGCCTGATACCATCAAAATTGGCCTTGCCCCAATTTAGAATTTTAAACTTTGGGCCAGACCTTTCATTCCCCATAGCTATCTTAAAACTAATGGAATTATGGTCACTGGTCCCAAAGTGATCCCTCACTAACACTTCTGTCACCTGCTTTTCCTTATTTCCCAAGGGATGAGGGAGGGAGAGAGGGAGAGCTGGGGAGCGGGATTGACAGTTGTGGAGACAGGTGTTTGTGGAATCCAGGGGAGTTAACAGAACGCAACTGGGGAGAATACAGGTCAGTTTTAATTTAATCTGAATCAATGAAGTGTTAGCAGACTTATGGGCAGTTTTGAAGACAGTCACAATCGATATACAGTCCACAGTGAGATTGGTAACACATCCCTTTTCTCTCTCCACTCCCTCATGTTGTGGGGACTCGCTGCAAGTATTTTACTGGTTTGCATGGCCTTCAGAATTCCTGTAATCGAGGAACACAACCAACAGTGTGTGGGACACAGAGAGTTTGAGAGATTTAGAGAGAGAGAGAGAAAGAGAGAGGGAGAGATTGAGAGAGACTCAGAGAGTGGGTGAGAGTTCTGCAGTATTTCATGCTTCTCGCTGGGACGGAGATGGACAAATTGAGCAAGTGAGGAACAGAGAGAGTCACAGAGAGACGGGGAGATATTCACCAATTTAAACATTATTGTGGATTTGCAATGGACCGCAGGCTGTTTGAGATTCAGAAACAAGCATATTAAGCTGGAACATTACGGCAAATTGGCACTTATTAAAACATGAACACAAAGAAAACACTCAGACACAGAGAGGCACACACAGACACAGGCATGCAAACATGTAGGCAGAGACACAAAGAGTGACTGATTAACACTTAGATTTCTAACAATAAATGCCCTGATTAAACTGTCACTGGATGGTGGGGTTAACCCCGCAAACCCACAGAGCTGGGTCAGAATCAGAACTCACCTTCTGCACTCACTGAAACGCTCCTGTATCACCTGCCTTATTGCAATGGGATGCTGCGTTTGGGAGCAGGACAGGGACATGGGGTGTGGACAACTGCACATGTGGAGGATAAGGACGAGGAATCTATCAGAGAATCCACACAAACCAGGGAGAAACAAACAAGGAAACACATGCTGAAACTGAGAGATTGCTGTGTGGAAAGATTGAGAAATTGTTGGCAACATTGACCCAGTGAAATGTTGCCAATGTGATCAGAATAGATATGGTAAAATCTTTCTGCAGCATTAAGGCACGCAGTGTACTGAGTGGAACAATATTGTAGCATTCCAAAATAAACTACATTGGGCTTTGCACTGGCTGAATGCACCTGCTATTGGTCTGTGGTTCTGCAATTTCCTCACTGACAAAAACATGAATACAGTCTGTATAAATGATTCGAGCTTTCAACATGAGGTGCGCTTTGGATGTCAAGGAGAATATAGGACAGGAGAAGGCAAGGAAGGGAAGCTTCTGTTAGATTCTGAAATCTCCCACACAGCACAAGATAGGCACACAATCACACTCACAGCCACAGACTCACGCTCAGACTGTGCTGCAGGCAAAGATTATGAAGGGAAATTGCCAAAAGCTTTTGATGGGGACAATGTAGAGGGAGCTTTACTCTGTATCTAACCGCGTGCTGTATCTGTCCTGGGAGTGTTTGATGGGGACAATGTAGAGGAAGCTTTACTCTGTATCTAACCCCGTGCTGTACCTGTCCTGGGAGTGTTTGATGGGGGCAGTGTGGAGGGAGCTTTACTCTGTATCTAACCCCGTGCTGCACCAGTCCTGGGAGTGTTTGATGGGAACAGTGTAGAGGGAGCTTTACTCTGTATCTAACCCCGTGCTGTACCTGTCCTGGGAGTGTTTGATGGGGGGACAGTGCAGAGGGAGCTTTACTCTGTATCTAACCCCGTGCTGTATCTGTCCTGGGACTGTTTGATGGGGACAGTGTAGAGGGAGCTTTACTCTGCATCTAACCCCGTGCTGTATCTGTCCTGGGAGTGTTTGATGGGGACAGTGTAGAGGGAGCTTTACTCTGTATCTAACCCCGTGCTGTATCTGTCCTGGGAGTGTTTGATGGGGACAGTGCAGAGGGAGCTTTACTCTGTATCTAACCCCGTGCTGTACCTGTCCTGGGAGTGTTTGATGGGGACAGTGTAGAGGGAGCTTTACTCTGTATCTAACCCCGTGCTGTACCTGTCCTGGGAGTGTTTGATGGGGACAGTGCAGAGGGAGCTTTACTCTGTATCTAACCCCGTGCTGTACCTGTCCTGGGAGTGTTTGATGGGGGACAGTGTAGAGGGAGATTGACTCTGTATCTAACCCCGTGCTGTATCTGTCCTGGGAGTGTTTGATGGGGGACAGTGTCGAGGGAGCTTTACTCTGCATCTAACCCCGTGCTGGACCTGTCCTGGGAGTGTTTGATGGGGACAGTGTAGAGGGAGCTTTACTCTGTATCTAACCCCGTGCTGTACCTGTCCTGGGAGTGTTTGATGGGGACAGTGTAGAGGGAGATTGACTCTGTATCTAACCCCGTGCTGGACCTGTCCTGGGAGTGTTTGATGGGGACAGTGTAGAGGGAGCTTTACTCTGTATCGAACCCCGTGCTGTACCTGTCCAGGGAGTGTTTGATGGGGACAGTGTAGAGGGAGCTTTACTCTGTATCTAACCCCGTGCTGTACCTGTCCTGGGAGTGTTTGATGGGGACAGTGGAGAGGAAGCTTTACTCTGCATCTAACCCCGTGCTGTATCTGTCCTGGGAGTGTTTGAAGGGGGACAGTGTAGAGGGAGCTTTACTCTGCATCTAACCCCGTGCTGTACCTGTCCTGGGAGTGTTTGATGGGGACAGTGTAGAGGGAGCTTTACTCTGTATCTAACCCCGTGCTGTACCTGTCCTGGTCGTGTTTGATGGGGACAGTGTAGAGGAAGCTTTACTCTGCATCTAACCCCGTGCTGTATCTGTCCTGGGAGTGTTTGATGGGGGACAGTGTAGAGGGAGCTTTACTCTGCATCTAACCCCGTGCTGTACCTGTCCTGGGAGTGTTTGATGGGGACAATGTAGAGAAAGCTTTACTCTGCATCTAACCCCGTGCTGTATCTGTCCTGGGAGTGTTTGATGGGGGACAGTGTGGATGGAGCTTTACTCTGTACCTAACCCCGTGCTGCACCTGTCCTGAGATTGTTTGATGGGGGACAGTGTAGAAGCAGCTTTATTCTGTACCTAAACCCATGCTGTACCTGTCCTGGGAGTGTTTGATGGGGACAGTGTAGATGGAGCTTTACTCTGTACCTAACCCCGTGCTGCACCTGTCCTGAGATTGTTTGATGGGGGACAGTGTAGAGGGAGCTTTATTCTGTATCTAACCCCGTGCTGTACCTGTCCTGGGAGTGTTTGATGGGGACAGTGTGGATGGAGCTTTACTTTGTGCCTAAACGCGTGCTGTACCTCTCCTGAGAATGTTTGATGGGGGACAGTGTAGAGGGAGCCTTACTCTGTATCTAACCCCGTGCTGTACCTGTCCAGGGTGTGCTTGATGGGGACAGTGTAGAGGGAGCTTTACTCTGCATGAAACCCCGTGCTGTACCTGCCCTGGGAGTGTTTGATGGGGACAGTGTAGAGGGAGCTTTACTCTGTATCTATCCCCATGCTGTAGCTGTCCTGGGAGTATTTGATGGGGGGCAATGTAGAGCGAGCTTTGCTCTATACCGATCCCCATGCTGTACCTGTCAGGGAATGGTGGCTGATCAAAGAGGGCCTGGTGGACTGAAGTGCATTTGCTTCAATGCGAAATGTTTTGCAGGTGAGACAGATGAACTTAGAGCTTGGATTATTATTTGGAACTTTGATGTTGTTGCCATTCCAGAGACTTGGTTAAGGGAAGGACAGGATTGACGATTTGACATTCGCGGATACAGATGCTTAAGGCTGGACAGAGGGGCATGTAAAAGGGGTGGTGGAGTTGCACTACTGGTTAGAACAAAGAACAGTACAGCACAGGAAACAGGCCCTTCGGACCTCCAAGCCTGTGCCGCTCCTTGGTCCAACTAGACCAATCGTTTGTATCCCTCCATTCCCAGGCTGCTCATGTGACTATCCAGGTAAGTCTTAAACGATGTCAGCGTGCCTGCCTCCACCACCCTACTTGGCAGCGCATTCCAGGCCCCCACCACCCTCTGTGTAAAAAACGTCCCTCTGATGTCTGAGTCATACTTCGCCCCTCTCAGCTTGAGCCCGTGACCCCTCGTGATCGTCACCTCCGACCTGGGAAAAAGCTTAAGGGGAATGTCGCAGCTGTAGTGCAGGAGGACAACTCGGAGTGCTCAGACAGCGAAACAATGTGGGAAGAGCTCAGGAATAGGAAGAGTGTAATTACAATGTTGGGAGTTTCCTACATGCCCCCCAAGGGCCTGCGGGAGATAGAGGAACAGATATGGAGGCAGATTTCGGCAAGGTGTAAAAGTAACAGGGTTGTTGTGATGGGTGATTTTAACTTCACCTGTATTACCATGACTCACTTCGTCCTGGGGTAATGGGGCAGAGTTTGTAAGGACCATCTAGGAGGGCTTCATCAAACAGTATGTAGATAGTCCAACTAGAGAAGGGGCCATACTGGACCTGCTATTGGGGAATGAGTCCAGCCAGGTGGTCGAGGTTTCAGCAGGGGAGCAGATCAGGAACAGTGACCACAACAGTAAGCTTCAAGGTACTGATGGATAGAGATAAGTGTAGTCCTCAAGTGAAGATGCTAAATTGGAAGAAGTCTATTTACAACAGTGTTTGGCAGGAACTGAAGGATGTAGATTGGGGGCAGATGTTTGAGGGCAAATCAACGTCTGGCATTTCGGGAGATCGAATGTAAAGGGGAGCTATACAATAAATGGCAGAACCATCAGGAGTCTCGACACACAGAGGGACCTGGGTGGACAAGTCCACAGATCCTTAAAGGTGGCAGCACAGGTGGAGAGGGTGGTCAAGAAGGTATATGGCATGCTTGCCTTTATTGGACGGGGCATAGAATGTAAAAGTTGGCATATGATGTTGCAGCTGTATAGAACGTTGGTTCGGCCACATTTGAAATACTGCGTCCAGTTCTGGTCGCCACACTACCAGAAGGACGTGGAGGCTTTGGAGAGAGTACAGAGAGTACTCGGATGTTGCCTGGTATGGAGGGTCTTAGCTATGAGGAGAGATTGGGTAAACTGGGGTTGTTCTCCCTGGAAAGACAGAGGATGAGGGGCGACCTAATAGAGGTGTATGAAATTACGAAGGGCATAGATAGGGTGAACAGTGGGAAGCTTTTTCCCAGGTTGGTGGTGACGAACACAAGGGGTCACGGGTTCAAGGTGAGGGGGGCAAGGTTCAACACAGATGTCAGGGGGACGTATTTTACACAGAGGGTGGTGGGGGCCTGGAATGCACTGCCGGGCAAGGTGATTGAGGCGGACACGCTGGGATTATTTAAGACTTATCTAGATAGCCACATGAACAGACTGGGAGTAGAGGGATGCAACCGAATGGTCTAGTTGGGCACATGAGCGGCGCAGGCTTGGAGGGCCGAAGGGCCTGTTCCTGTGCTGTTCTGTTCTTTGTTCTTTGTTCATGTGGGTGGCATTGAAGTGGAAGTTGATAGGAATTGAGGACCGACACATTCCTGTCAGGATGAAGGATCAATATTGCACGTTTCGGGAATTTTCCGTAATGGAAGACATTTTGAGCCTCGTCAAGGGGAAAAAGGAAACATTTGTCAAGGTGAGGAGGCTGGAAACACACGGAGCAAATGTGGAATACAAGGAAAGCAGAAAGAAACTGAAGCAAGGAGTCAGGAGGGATTAAACGGATCATGAAAACTCATTGGCCTGCAGGATTCAGGAAAAACCCAAGGTTTATATCATATATATATATATATATATATATAAATCCATACGTGGAGCCGGAAGAAATGGGTGAGGTGTTAAATGAATACTTTGCGTCAGTATCCACCAAAGAAAAGGGCTTGGTGGATGATGAGTCTGGGAAAGGGTGTGTCGGTAGTTGGAGTCATGTTGAGATCAAAAAGGAGGAAATATTGCAGGTCTTGAAAACATTCAGGTAGACAAGTCCCCAGGGCCTGATAGGATCTACCCCAGAATACTGAGAGAGGCAAGGGAGGAGGCTGGGGCCTTGAGAGAAATCTTTGTATCCTCACTGGCTGCAGGGGAAGTCCCAGAAAATTGGAGAATAGCCAATGTTGTTCCTCTGTTTAAGAAGGGTAGCAAGGATAATCCAGGTAATTACAGTCAGATGACCATTATGTCAGTGGTAGAGAAATTATTGGAGAGGATTCTTCGACACAGTTTTACTGCCAATTGGAAATAAGTGGACGTATTAGCGACGGGCAAGATGGTTTTCTGAAGGAAAGGTCGAGCCACAAGATCTTGATGTAGTTTTTCGAGCAAGTGACGAAGATGATAGATAAGGCAAAGGCTGTGGATGTTGTGGACATGGACTTCAGTCAAGGCTTTGACAAGATACCTCATGCTGGAATGGCAAAAAAATGGTGAAGTCACACGGAATCGGAGGAGAGCTGGCAAGATGGATACAGAATTGTCTTGGCCATAGAAGGCAGGGTGTAAGAGTAGGTGGTGGCTTTTCTGATTGGAAGGCTGTGACTAGCGGTGTTACACAGTTCTGGGACCTTTGTTCTTCGTTGTTTATTGCAAATGATTTGGAGGAAAATGCAGCTGGTCTGATTGGTAAGTTCGCAGACGACGCAGAAATTGGTGGAGTTGCAGGAGTGAAGAGGATTGTCAGAGGATACAGCAGGATATAGACTGGTTGGAAACATTGGTGGAAAAATGGCAGATGGAGTTTCATCCACATAAATGTGAGGTGATGCAATTTGGAAGGTTTAATACATGTAGGAATTATACAGTTAACGAAATAACCATTTCGGAGTATTGACAGCAGAGAGACCTGGGCGTATATATCCCCCGATCAATGAAAGTGGTAACACAGGTGGATAAGGTCGTCAAGAAGGCAGACGGCAAGCTCGCCTTCATCGGTCGGGGCATTGAGTTTACAAATTGGCAGGTCATGCTGCAGCTGTACAGAAACTTAGTTCGGTCACATTTAAAATATTGATGTAGAATTCTGGTTGCCACACCACAGAAGGATGTGGATGCCGTGGGGAGGGTACAGAAGAGGTTTACCTGAATGTTGGTTGCTCTGGATGGTATTAGCTATGAGGAGAGATTGGATGAACTCGGTTTGTTTTCACTGGAACAACGGAGGTTGAGGGGCGACCTGATAGAGGTTTACAAGATTATGAGTGTCATGGATCGAGTGGAGAGTCAGATGCCCTTTCTGAGGATAGAGACGGCAAGTACGAGAGGACATAGGTTTAAGGTGCATTCTTGTTTTTCCCCAGAGTAAAAAAAATGCCAGGCAAGATGTTGGAATGCTCCTCCTGCAGGATGTGGGAGATCAGGGAGACCTCCGGTATCCCTGACGACAGCACCTGCAAAAGATGCATTCAGCTGCAGCTGCTAGCAAAGCGGGAACTGGAGAAGGAGCTTGATGACCTCCATCTAATTCGGGAGAATGAGGAGTTTATAGACAGTAGCTTTAGGGAGATAGTTACACCGAAGCAGCCGAGCACAGGAAATTGGGTTACTGTAAGGAGAGGAAATGGAAATGTGAAAGGACAGGCAGAGCAGGGTTCCCCTGTGGCCATACCCCTCCACAACAGGTATACTGAATTGGATACTGTTGTAGGAGATGCTTTACCTGGGACAAGCTGCGACAGCCGGAACTCTGATACTGAGTCTGGTTCTACAGCGCAAAAGGGTGGAATGAAGAAGAGGAGAGCAGTAGTCATAGGGGACACAATGGTCAGAGGTACAGACCGGAGGTTCTGTGGTCGGGACAGAGACTTCCGCATGGTTTGTTGCCTCCCAGGTGCCAAGGTCAGCGATGTCTCTGATCACGTGCACAGCGTTTTAAAGTGGGAAGGTGATCAGCCAGATGTCGTGGTACACATCGGTACAAATGACGTGGGAAGGAAGAGTGAGGAGGTCCGAAAGAGTGAGTACAAAGAGCTTGGAAGGAAGTTAAAAAGCAGGACCCCGAGGGTAGTAATCTCAGGATTGCTACCTGAGCCACATGCCAGTGAGGGCAGGAGTAGGATGCTCGGGCGGATAAACACGTGGCTGAGGAGCTGGTGCAGGGGGCAGGGTTTCCAATTCTTGGATCATTGGGACCTCTTCTGGGGCAGGTGGGACCTGTCCAAGAGAGACGGGTTACACTGAAACTACAAGGGAACCAATATACTTGCAGGGAGATTTGCTAGTGTTATTGGGGAGCGTTTAAACTAGATTTGCAGGGGGATGGGAACCAGAGTGCCAGAGCAGATGGTGGAGCAGGGGTAAAAAGACAGGTTAGTTCATGCAAAATCACAAATGGAAGAGTAGAGTGTGGTGGAAGTAATATTTTGAGGTGTGTCTATTTCGATGCCAGGAGTATTGTGGGGAAGGCATTTGAGCTGAAGGCGTGGATAGACACGTGGAAATATGACATTTTGGCCATTAGTGAAACTTGGCTACAGGAGGGGCAGGACTGGCAGCTCAATGTTCCAGGGTTCCAATGTTTCAGGCGGGATAGAGGCAGAGGGATAAAAGGTGGGGGGGTGGCATTGTTGGTCAAGTGACACAATCCCCAAGGATCACTCTAAATCGTGACACAATCCCCAAGGATCATTCTAAATCGTTACACAATCCCCAAGAATGACTCTAAAAAGTGACACAATCCTCAAGGATCACCCTAAATAGTAACACAATCCCAAAGGATCACTCGAAATCGTGAAACAATCCACAAGGATCGTTTTAAATAGTGACACAATCCACAACGATCACTCTAAATAGTGACACAATCCCCAAGGATCACTCCAAATAGTGACACAATCACCAAGGATCACTCTAAATAGTGACACAATCCCCAAGGATCACTCTAAATAGTGACACAATCCCCAAGGATCACTCACAATAGTGACACAATCCCCAAGGATGACTCTAAATAGTGACACAATTCCCAAGGTTCACTCTAAATAGTGACACAATCACCAAGGATCACACTAAATAGTGACACAATACCCAAGGACCACTCTAAATAGTGTCACAATCCCCAAGGATCACTCTCAATAATGGCACAATCCCCAAAGGATCACACTAAATAGTGACACAATCCCCAAGGACCACTCTCAATAGTGTCACAATCCCCAAGGATCACTCTAAATAGTGACACAATCACCAAGGATCATTCTAAATAGTGACACAATCCCCAGGGATCACTCTAAATAGTGACACAATCCCCAAGGTTCACTCTAAATAGTGACACAATCCCCAAGGATCATTCTAAATAATGACAAAATCCCCAAGGATCACTCTTAATAGTGACACAATCCTCAAGGATCACTCTAAATAGTGACACAATCCCCAAGGATCACTCTCAATATTGAAACAGTCCCCAAGGATCACGCAGAATAGTGACACAATCCCCAAGGATCACACGAAATACTAACACAATCCCCAAGGATCACTCTAAATACTCACACAATGCCCAAGGATCACTCTAAATAGTGACACAATCACCAAGGATCACACTAAATAGTGACACAATACCCAAGGACCACTCTAAATAGTGTCACAATCCCCAAGGATCACTCTCAATAATGGCACAATCCCCAAAGGATCACACTAAATAGTGACACAATCCCCAAGGACCACTCTCAATAGTGTCACAATCCCCAAGGATCACTCTAAATAGTGACACAATCACCAAGGATCATTCTAAATAGTGACACAATCCCCAGGGATCACTCCAAATAGTGACACAATCCCCAAAGTTCACTCTAAATAGTGACACAATCCCCAAGGATCATTCTAAATAATGACAAAATCCCCAAGGATCACTCTCAATAGTGACACAATCCTCAAGGATCACTCTAAATAGTGACACAATCCCCAAGGATCACTCTCAATATTGAAACAGTCCCCAAGGATCACGCAGAATAGTGACACAATCCCCAAGGATCACACGAAATACTAACACAAACCCCAAGGATCACTCTAAATAATGACACAATCCCCAAGGATCACTCTAAATAGTGACACAATCCCCAATGATCACTCTAAGTAGTGACACAATCCCCAAGGATCACTCTAAATAGTGACACAATCCCCAAGGATCACTCTAAATAGTGACACAAACCCCAAGGATCACTCTAAACAGTGACACTATCATCAAGGATCACTCTAAATAGATACACAATCCCAAAGAATCACTCTAAATAGTGACACAATCCCCAAGGATTAGACTAAATAGTGACACAATCCCCAAGGATCACTCTAAATGGTGACACAATTCCCAAGGATCACTCTAAATAGTGACACAATCCCCAAGGATCACTCTAAATAGTGACACAATCCCCAAGGATCACTCTAACTGGTGACACAATTCCCAAGGATTAATCTAAATTGTGACTCAATCCCCAAGGATCACTCTAAATAGTGACACAATCCCCAAGGATCACTCTAAATAGTGACATAACCCCCAAGGATCACTCTCAATAGAGACACAATCCCCAAGGATCACTCTAAATAGTGACACTATCCCCAAGGATCACTCTAAATAGTGACACAATCCCCAAGGATCACTCTCAATAGAGACACAAACCCCAAGGATCACTCTACATAGTGACACAATCCCCAAGGATCACTCTAAATAGTGATACAATCCACAAGGATCACTCTAAATAGTGACACAATCCCCAAGGATCACTCTCAATAGAGACACAATCCCCAAGGATCACTCTAAATAGTGACACAATCCCAAGGAACACTCTAAATAGTGACACAATAACCAAGGATCACTCTAAATAGAGACACAATCCCCAAGGATCACTCTAAATAATGACACAATCCCCAAGGATCACTCTAAATAGTGACACAATCCCCAAGGATCACTCTAAATAATGACACAATCCACAAGGATCACTCTAAATAGTGACACAATCCCCAAGGATCACTCTAAATAATGACACAATCCACAAGGATCACTCTAAATAGTGACAAAATCCCCAAGGATCACTCTCAATCGTTACACAATCCACACGGATCACTCTAAATAGTGACACAATCCACAAGGATCATTTTAAACTGTGACAGAATTCACAAGGATCACTCAAATTAGTGACAACTTCTCCAAGGATCACTCTCAATATTGAAACAATCCCCATTGATCAAGCAGAATAGTGACACAATCCCCAAGGATCACACTAAATAGTGACACAATCCCCAAGGATCACTCTAAATAGTGACATAATACCCAAGGATCACTCTAAATAGTGACACAATCCCAAAGGATCACTCTAAATAGTGACACAATCCCAAAGGATCACTCTAAATAGTGACACAATCCTCAAGGAGCACTCTAAATAGTGACACAATCCGTAAGGATCACTCTAAATAGTGACACAATCCCCAAGGATCACTCTAAATAGTGACACAATCCCCAAGGATCACTCTAAATAATGACAGAATCCCCAAGAATAACTCTAAATAGTGACACAATCCCCAAGGATCAATCCAAATGATGACACAATCCAGAAGGATCACTGTAAATGGTGACACAATCGTCAAGGTTCACTGCAAATAGTTACACAATCCCCAAGGATCACTCTAAATAGTGACACAATCCACGTGGATCACTCGAAATAGTGACACAAACCACAAGGATCACTCTAAATAGTGACACAATCCCCAAGGATCACTCTAAATAGTGACACAATCCCCAAGGATCACTCTAAATAGTGACACAAACCCCAAGGATCACTCTAAATAGTGACACAATCCCCAAGGATCACTCTAAATAGTTACACAATCCCACAGGATCACTCTAAATAGTGACACAATCCCCAAGGATCACTCTAAATAGTGACACAATCCCCAAGGATCACTCTAAATAGTGACACAATCCCCAAGGATCACTGTAAATGGTGACGCAATTCCCAAGGATTACTCTAAATTGTGACTCAATCCCCAAGGATCACTCTCAATAGTGACACAATTCCCAAGGATCACTCTAAATAGTGACACAATTCCCAAGGATCACTCTAAATAGTGACACAATACCCAAGGATCACTCTAAATACTGACACAATTCCCAGGGATCACTGTAAATAGTGACACAATCCCCAAGGATCACTCTAAATAGTGACACAATCCCCAAGGATCACTCTCGATAGAGACACAATCCCCAAAGATCACTCTAAATAGTGATACAATCCACAAGGATCACTCAAAATAGTGGCACAATCCCCAAGGACACTCTAAATAATGACACAATCCACAAGGATCACTCTGTATAGTGACACAATCCCAAAGGATCACTCTAAACAATGACACAATCCACAAGGATCACTCTAAATAGTGACACAATCCCCAAGGATCATTCTAAATAATGACAAAATCCCCAAGGATCACTCTTAATAGTGACACAATCCTCAAGGATCACTCTAAATAATGACAAAATCCCCAAGGATCACTCTTAATAGTGACACAATCCTCAAGGATCACTCTAAATAGTGACACAATCCCCAAGGATCACTCTCAATATTGAAACAGTCCCCAAGGATCACGCAGAATAGTGACACAATCCCCAAGGATCACACGAAATACTAACACAATCCCCAAGGATCACTCTAAATACTCACACAATGCCCAAGGATCACTCTAAATAGTGACACAATCACCAAGGATCACACTAAATAGTGACACAATACCCAAGGACCACTCTAAATAGTGTCACAATCCCCAAGGATCACTCTAAATAATGGCACAATCCCCAAAGGATCACACTAAATAGTGACACAATCCCCAAGGACCACTCTCAATAGTGTCACAATGCCCAAGGATCACTCTAAATAGTGACACAATCACCAAGGATCATTCTAAATAGTGACACAATCCCCAGGGATCACTCCAAATAGTGACACAATCCCCAAGGTTCACTCTAAATAGTGACACAATCCCCAAGGATCATTCTAAATAATGACAAAATCCCCAAGGATCACTCTAAATAGTGACACAATCCTCAAGGATCACTCTAAATAGTGACACAATCCCCAAGGATCACTCTCAATATTGAAACAGTCCCCAAGGATCACGCAGAATAGTGACACAATCCCCAAGGATCACACGAAATACTAACACAAACCCCAAGGATCACTCTAAATAATGACACAATCCCCAAGGATCACTCTAAATAGTGACACAATCCCCAATGATCACTCTAAGTAGTGACACAATCCCCAAGGATCACTCTAAATAGTGACACAATCCCCAAGGATCACTCTAAATAGTGACACAAACCCCAAGGATCACTCTAAATAGTGACACTATCATCAAGGATCACTCTAAATAGATACACAATCCCAAAGAATCACTCTAAATAGTGACACAATCCCCAAGGATTAGACTAAATAGTGACACAATCCCCAAGGATCACTCTAAATGGTGACACAATTCCCAAGGATCACTCTAAATAGTGACACAATCCCCAAGGATCACTCTAAATAGTGACACAATCCCCAAGGATCACTCTAACTGGTGACACAATTCCCAAGGATTAATCTAAATTGTGACTCAATCCCCAAGGATCACTCTAAATAGTGACACAATCCCCAATGATCACTCTAAATAGTGACATAACCCCCAAGGATCACTCTCAATAGAGACACAATCCCCAAGGATCACTCTAAATAGTGATACAATCCACAAGGATCACTCTAAATAGTGACACAATCCCCAAGGATCACTCTCAATAGAGACACAATCCCCAAGGATCACTCTAAATAGTGACACAATCCCAAGGAACACTCTAAATAGTGATACAATCCACAAGGATCACTCTAAATAGTGACACAATCCCCAAGGATCACTCTCAATAGAGACACAATCCCCAAGGATCACTCTAAATAGTGACACAATCCCAAGGAACACTCTAAATAGTGACACAATAACCAAGGATCACTCTAAATAGAGACACAATCCCCAAGGATCACTCTAAATAATGACACAATCCCCAAGGATAACTCTAAATAGTGACACAATCCCCAAGGATCACTCTAAATAATGACACAATCCACAAGGATCACTCTAAATAGTGACACAATCCCCAAGGATCACTCTAAATAATGACACAATCCACAAGGATCACTCTAAATAGTGACAAAATCCCCAAGGATCACTCTCAATCGTTACACAATCCACACGGATCACTCTAAATAGTGACACAATCCACAAGGATCATTTTAAACTGTGACAGAATTCACAAGGATCACTCAAATTAGTGACAACTTCTCCAAGGATCACTCTCAATATTGAAACAATCCCCATTGATCAAGCAGAATAGTGACACAATCCCCAAGGATCACACTAAATAGTGACACAATCCCCAAGGATCACTCTAAATAGTGACATAATACCCAAGGATCACTCTAAATAGTGACACAATCCCAAAGGATCACTCTAAATAGTGACACAATCCCAAAGGATCACTCTAAATAGTGACACAATCCTCAAGGAGCACTCTAAATAGTGACACAATCCGTAAGGATCACTCTAAATAGTGACACAATCCCCAAGGATCACTCTAAATAGTGACACAATCCCCAAGGATCACTCTAAATAATGACACAATCCACAAGAATAACTCTAAATAGTGACACAATCCCCAAGGATCAATCCAAATGATGACACAATCCACAAGGATCACTGTAAATGGTGACACAATCGTCAAGGTTCACTGCAAATAGTTACACAATCCCCAAGGATCACTCTAAATAGTGACACAATCCACGAGGATCACTCGAAATAGTGACACAAACCACAAGGATCACTCTAAATAGTGACACAATCCCCAAGGATCACTCTAAATAGTGACACAATCCCCAAGGATCACTCTAAATAGTGACACAAACCCCAAGGATCACTCTAAATAGTGACACAATCCCCAAGGATCACTCTAAATAGTTACACAATCCCACAGGATCACTCTAAATAGTGACACAATCCCCAAGGATCACTCTAAATAGTGACACAATCCCCAAGGATCACTCTAAATAGTGACACAATCCCCAAGGATCACTGTAAATGGTGACGCAATTCCCAAGGATTACTCTAAATTGTGACTCAATCCCCAAGGATCACTCTCAATAGTGACACAATTCCCAAGGATCACTCTAAATAGTGACACAATTCCCAAGGATCACTCTAAATAGTGACACAATACCCAAGGATCACTCTAAATACTGACACAATTCCCAGGGATCACTGTAAATAGTGACACAATCCCCAAGGATCACTCTAAATAGTGACACAATCCCCAAGGATCACTCTCGATAGAGACACAATCCCCAAAGATCACTCTAAATAGTGATACAATCCACAAGGATCACTCAAAATAGTGGCACAATCCCCAAGGACACTCTAAATAATGACACAATCCACAAGGATCACTCTGTATAGTGACACAATCCCAAAGGATCACTCTAAATAATGACACAATCCACAAGGATCACTCTAAATAGTGACACAATCCCCAAGGATCACTCTCAATCGTTACACAATCCACAAGGATCACTCTAAATAGTGACACAATCCACAAGGATCATTTTAAACTGTCACACAATTCACAAGGACCACTCAAATTAGTGACAAATTCTCCAAGGATCACTCTCAATATTGAAACAATCCCGAATGATCACGCAGAATAGTGACACAATCCCCAAGGATCACTCTGAATAGTGGCACAATTCCCAAGGATCACTCTAAATAGTGACACAATACCCAAGGATCACTCAAAATAGTGACACAATCCCCAAGGATCACTCCAAATAGTTACACAATCCCCAAGGATCACTCTAAATAGTGACACAATCCACGAGGATCACTCTAAATAGTGACACAAACACCAAGGATCATTCTAAATAGTGACACAATCCCCAAGGATCACTCTAAACAGTGACACAATCCCCAAGGATCACTCTAAATGGTGACACAAACCCCACGGATCACTCTAAATAGTGACACAATCCCCAAGGATCACTCTAAATAGTGACACAATCCCAAAGGATCACTCTAAATAGTGACACAATCCCCAAGGATCACTCTGAGTAGTGACACAATCCCCAAGGATCACTCTAAATAGTGACACAATCCCAAAGGATCACTCTAAATAGTGACACAATCCCCAAGGATCACTCTGAATAGTGACACAATCCCCAAGGATCACTGTAAATGGTTACACAATCCCCAAGGATCACTCTAAATAGTGACACAATCACCAAGGATCATTCTAAATAGTGACACAATCCCCAAGGATCACTGTAAATAGTGACACAATCCCCAAGGATCACTCTAAATAGTGACGCAATCCCCAAGGATCATTCTAAATAATGGCAAAATCCCCAAGGATGACTCTAAATAGTGACACAATCCTCAAGGATCACTCTAAATAGTGACACAATCCCCAAGGATCACTCTCAATATTGAAACCGTCCCCAAGGATCACGCAGAATAGTGACACAATTCCCAAGGATCACACTATTTAGAGTCATCCTTGGGGATTGTGTCACTATTGTGAGTGATCCTTGGGGATTGTGTCACTATTTAGAGTGATCCTTGGGGATTGTGTCACTATTTGGAGTGATCCATGGGGATTGTGTCACTATTTAGAGTGATCGTTGTGGATTCTGTCACTATTTAAAACGATCCTTGTGAATTGTGTCACGATTTCGAGTGATCTTTTGGGATTGTGTCACTATTTAGGGTGATCCTGAGGATTGTGTCACTTTTTAGCGTCATTCTTGGGGATTGTGTAACGATTTGGAGTGATCCTTGGGGATTGTGTCACTTGACCAACAATGCCACCCCCCCACCTTTTATCCCTCTGCCTCTATCCCGTCTGGAAAATTGGAACCCTGGAACATTGAGCTGCCAGTCCTGCCCCTCCTGTAGCCAAGTTTCACTAATGGCTATAATGTCATATTTCCACGTGTCTATCCACGCCTTCAGCTCATCTAGCTTCCCCGCAATACTCCTGGCATTGAAATAGACACACCACAAAAAATTATTTCCACCACACTCTACCCTTCCATTTGTGATTTTGCTTGAACTAACCTGTCTTTTTACCCCTGCTCCACTATCTGCTCTGGCACTCTGGTTCCCATCCCCCTGCAAATCTAGTTTAAATGCTCCCCAATAACACTAGCAAATCTCCCTGCAAGTATATTGGTCCCCTTGTAGTTTAGGTGTAACCCGTCTCTCTTGTACAGGTCCCACCTGCCCCAAAAGAGGTCCCAATGATCCAAGAATTGGAAACCCTGCCCCCTGCACCAGTTCCTCAGCCACGTGTTTATCCGCCCGAGCATCCTACTCCTGCCCTCACTGGCATGTGGCTCAGGTAGCAATCCTGAGATTACTACCCTCGGGGTCCTGCTTTTTAACTTCCTTCCAAGCTCTTTGTACTCACTCTTTAGGACCTCCTCACTCTTCCTTCCCACGTCATTGGTACCGATGTGTACCACGACATCTGGCTGATCACCTTCCAACTTCAGAACGCTGTGCACGTGATCAGAGACATCGCTGACCTTGGCACCCGGGAGGTAACAAACCATGCGGGAGTCTCTGTCCCGACCACAGAACCTCCGGTCTGTACCTCTGACCATTGAGTCCCCTCTGAATACTGCTCTCCTCTTCTTCATCCCACCCTTTTGCCCTGTAGAACCAGACTCAGTATCAGAGTTCCGGCTGTCGCAGCTTGTCCCAGGTAAAGCATCTCCCACAACAGTATCCAATTCAGTATACCTGTTGTGGAGGGGTATGGCCACAGGGGAACCCTGCTCTGCCTGTCCTTTCACACTGCCATTTCTTCTCCTTACAGTAGCCCAATTACCTGTGCTCTGCCGCTTAGGTGGAACTATCTCCCAAAAGCTACTGTCTATATACTTCTTATTCTCCCGAATTGGATGGAGGTCATCAAGCTCCTTCTCCAGTTCCCTAACATGTTTTGCTAGCAGCTGCAGCTGAATGCATCTTTTGCAGGTGCTGTCGTCAGGGATACCGGAGGTCTCCCTGATCTCCCACATCCTGCAAGAGGAGCATTCCAACATCTTGCCTGGCATTTTTTTCTTACTCCTCAGCCTGCTCCTGTGGAACACAGAGGTGGACACAGGGACACAGCGAGAGAATCACAGATACACACAGGGACACACAGAGAGAGAATCACAGATACACACAGGGACACACAGAGAGAGAATCACAGATACACACAGGAACGCAGAGAAAATCACAGAAACACACAGGGACACAGAGAGAGAGAGAGAATCACAGCTACACACCGGGGCACACAGCGAGAGAGAATCAGAGAAACACACAGGGACACACAGAGAGAGAGAATCACAGAAACACACAGGGACACAGAGAGAGAGAGAATCACAGCTACACACCGGGGCACACAGCGAGAGAGAATCAGAGAAACACACAGGGACACACAGAGAGATTATCACAGATATACACAGGGAGACAGAGGGTGAATCACAGATACACAAAGGGATACACAGAGACAGAATCACAGATACACACAGGGACACAGAGTCACAGATGCATACAGGGACACAGTGAGAGATTCACATATACACACAGGAACACAGGGAAAGAATCATAGATACACAAGGGAGACAGAGAGAGAATCACAGATACACACCGGGACACTGAGAAAGAATCAGAGATACACACAGGGACACAGCGAGAAAATCATTGGTGCACACAGGGTCATCGAGAGAATCACAGATACACACAGGAACAGAGAGAAAGAATCAGAGATACACACAGAGACACAGAGAGAATCCAAGGTAAACAAAACGATTGTGAAATAGAATCACAGGGAGATTGTGAAAGATTTGCATCGACAGACACCACAACAGATATGTGAACATGTTCACATGTACACTAAAGACAATGAAATAGACCGACACAGGGACAAAAAGAGAATCACAGATAACCGCAGGGCCACAGAGAGAGAGAATCACAGATACACACAGGGACACAGAGAGAATCACAGATACACACAGGGACACAGAGAGAATCACAGATATACACAGGGACACTGAGAAAGAGTCACAGATACACACAGGGACACAGAGAGATTAACACAGACACACAAAGTGACAGAAACAGAATTCACATGTGAACAAAGGTATGATGCTTGGGAATTATATTTGCACAGAGATAAGGGAGTGTGGGAGAATCACAGGTACAGACAGGTGAGAGAGACAGAATGCAACCGAGAGGCAAATATGGATTGAGAGAAAAGCAAACACAGCAAACCACAGGTATTGAGGGGAATTAGAGTGTCAACCCATCACAGACTATAAACATTAACCTCGTCCATCACCATTGTACAGGGACTGCAGTCTGTCACACTAACAAGATCCACTGCAGGAATTCACCAAGACTCCTTCAACAGCACCTTCCTAACCAGTAAACACTATTCCTAGACAGAGCAGAAACTGAGAACATCACCAGCAGCAACATCACCTCCAATACACACACCATGCTGACTTGGAACGCTATCACTGTTCCATTGCTGTCACTGAGTCAAATCCAGACACTTCCTCCCCACCACCCAATGGACAGCAGCAATGTCAAAAAGCAGCTCACCATCACATTCTCAAGGGCAGTATGTGATGGCTCACTCATGCTGGCCTTGCAGTTCGGGAGGGAGTTACTGGATTTGGCTCAGTGACAGTGAAGAAACGACAATATGGATTCCAGGTCAGGATGGTGTGTGACTCGGAGATTAACTTTCAGGTGGTGATGTTGTAATATGTCTCATATCCTGGTCCTTGCAGGTTACTGATCGGAGTTGTGTAAGGAGCCATCACAGGAGGGAAAATGCTCCTTCCCTGTGTTGTGTAGATAGCACACACTGCCAGTAAATTGCACAGAGGTGGACAGAGAGCATGTTTACCATGATATCTGAGTGGTTCACTAAGTTAGCTTTGCTTTTAAAGGCACTGTCCACGTGAAAGAGAGGGAAAGATATCACAGATGTGCACAGGGACACAGATAGAGGATCACTGATACACACAGGGACACAGAGAGATTAACACACACACACAGTGACAGAAACAGAATTCACATGTGAACATAGGTATGATGCTTGAGAATTATATTTGCACAGAGATAAGGGAGTGTGGGAGAATCACAGCTTCAGACAGGTGAGAGAGACAGAATGCAACCGAGGGGCAAAGATGGATTGAGAGAAAAGCAAACACAGCAAACCACAGGTACAGAGGGGAATTAGAGTGTCAACCCATCACATCTAATAAACATTAACCTCGTCCATCACCATTGTACAGGGACTGCATTCTGTCCCACTAACAAGATCCACTGCACGAACTCACCAAGACTCCTTCAACAGCACCTTCCTAACCAGAAAACACTATTCCTAGACAGAGCAGAAACTGAGAACATCACCAGCAGCATCACCTCCAATACACACGCCATGCTGACTTGGAACGCTATCACTGTTCCATTGCTGTCACTGAGTCAAATCCAGACACTTCCTCCCCAACACCCAATTGGGGAGGAGCAATGTCAAAAAGCAGCTCACCATCAGATTCTCAACGGCAATATGTGATGGCTCATTCCTGCTGGCCTTGCAGTTCAGGAGGGAGTTACTGGATTTGACTCAGCGACAGTGAAGGAACGACAATATGGATTCCACGTCAGGATGGTGTGTGACTCGGAGATGAACTTTCAGGTGGTGATGTTGTAATGTGTCTCATATCCTGGTCCTTGCAGGTTACTGATCGGAGTTGTGTAAGGAGCCATCACAGGAGGGAAAATGCTCCTTCCCTGTGTTGTGTAGATAGTACACAATGCCAGAAAATTGCACAGAGGTGGACAGCGAGCATGTTTACCATGATATCTGAGTGGTTCACTACGTTTGCTTTGCTTTTAAAGGCACTATACAGGTGAAAAAGAGAGGGAAAGAGATCACAGATGTGCACAGGGACACAGAGAGAGGGTCACAGATACACACGTGACACAGAGAGAGATTAACACATACACACACAGTGACAGAACCAGAATTCACATGTGAACAAAGGTATGATGCTTGGGAATTGTATTTGCACAGAGATAAGGGAGTGTGGGAGAATCACAGGTACAGACAGCTGAGAGAGACAGAATGCAACCGAGAGGCAAAGATGGATTGAGAGAAAAGCAAACACAGCAAACCACAGTTATTGAGGGGAATTGGAGTCACCCCATCCCAGACCATAAACATTAACCTCCTCTATCACCATTGTACAGGGACTGCAGTCTGTCCCACTAACAAGATCCACTGCAGGAATTCACCGAGACTCCTTCAACAGCACCTTCCTAACTAGTAAACACTATTCCGAGACAGAGCAGAAACTGAGAACATCACCAGCAGCAACATCACCTCCAATACACACACCATGCTGACTTGGAACGCTATCACTGTTCCATTGCTGTCACTGAGTCAAATCCAGACACTTCCTCCCCACCACCCAATGGACAGCAGCAATGTCCAAAAGCAGCTCACCATCACATTCTCAAGGGCAATATGTGATGGCTCACTCATGCTGGCCTTGCAGTTCAGGAGGGAGTTATTGGATTTGACTCAGCGACAGTGAAGAAACGACATTATGGATTCCAGGTCAGGATGGTGTGTGACTCAGAGATGAACTTTCAGGTGGTGATGTTGTAATGTGTCTCATATCCTGGTCCTTGCAGGTTACTGATCGGAGGTGTGTAAGGAGCCATCACAGGAGGGAAAATGCTCCTTCCCTGTGTTGTGTAGATAGCACACACTGCCAGTAAATTGCACAGAGGTGGACAGAGAGCATGTTTACCATGATACCTGAGTGGTTCACTAAGTTAGCGTTGCTTTTAAAGGCATTGTACACGTGAAAGACAGCAAAGATATCACAGATGTGCACAGGGACACAGATAGAGGATCACAGATACACACAGGGACACAGAGAGATTAACACACACACACAGTGACAGAAACATAATTCACATGTTACCATAGGTATGATGCTTGAGAATTATTTTTGCACAGAGATAAGGGAGTGTGGGAGAATCACAGCTTCAGACAGGTGAGAGAGACAGAATGCAACCGAGGGGCAAAGATGGATTGAGAGAAAAGCAAACACAGCAAACCACAGGTACAGAGGGGAATTAGAGTGTCAACCCATCACATCTAATAAACATTAACCTCCTCCATCACCATTGTACAGGGACTGCAGTCTGTCCCACTAACAAGATCCACTGCACGAACTCACCAAGACTCCTTCAACAGCACCTTCCTAACCAGTAAACACTATTCCTAGACAGAGCAGAAACTGAGAACATCACCAGCAGCATCACCTCCAATACACACACCATGCTGACTTGGAACGCTATCACTGTTCCATTGCTGTCACTGAGTCAAATCCAGACACTTCCTCCCCAACACCCAATTGACAGCAGCAATGTCAAAAAGCAGCTCACCATCACATTCTCAAGGGCAATATGTGATGGCTCATTCCTGCTGGCCTTGCACTTCAGGAGGGTGTTACTGGATTTGACTCAGCGACAGTGAAGGAACGACAATATGGATTCCACGTCAGGATGGTGTGTGACTCGGAGATGAACTTTCAGGTGGTGATGTTGTAATGTGTCTCATATCCTGGTCCTTGCAGGTTACTGATCGGAGTTGTGGAAGGAGCCATCACAGGAGGGAAAATGCTCCTTCCCTGCGTTGTGTAGATAGTACACAATGCCAGAAAATTGCACAGAGGTGGACAGCGAGCATGTTTACCATGATATCTGAGTGGTTCACTACGTTTGCTTTGCTTTTAAAGGCACTATACAGGTGAAAGAGAGAGGGAAAGATATCACAGATGTGCACAGGGACACAGAGAGAGGGTCACAGATACACACGTGACACAGAGAGAGATTAACACATACACACACAGTGACAGAACCAGAATTCACATGTGAACAAAGGTATGATGCTTGGGAATTATATTTGCACAGAGATAAGGGAGTGTGGGAGAATCACAGGTACAGACAGCTGAGAGAGACAGAATGCAACCGAGAGGCAAAGATGGATTGAGAGAAAAGCAAACACAGCAAACCACAGGTATTGAGGGGAATTGGAGTCACCCCATCCCAGACTATAAACATTAACCTCCTCCATCACCATTGTTCAGGGACTGCAGTCTGTCCCACTAACAAGATCCACTGCAGGAATTCACCAAGACTCCTTCAACAGCACCTTCCTAACCAGTAAACACTATTCCGAGACAGAGCAGAAACTGAGAACTTCACCAGCAGCAACATCACCTCCAATACACACACCATGCTGACTTGGAACGCTATCACTGTTCCATTGCTGTCACTGAGTCAAATCCAGACACTTCCTCCCCACCACCCAATGGACAGCAGCAATGTCAAAAAGCAGCTCACCATCACATTCTCAAGGGCAACATGTGATGGCTCACTCCTGCTGGCCTTGCCGTTCTGGAGGGAGTTTCTGGATTTGGCTCAGTGACAGTGAAGAAACGACAATATGGATTCCAGGTCAGGATGGTGTGTGACTCAGAGATGAACTTTCAGGTGGTGATGTTGTAATATGTCTCATATCCTGGTCCTTGCAGGTTACTGATCGGAGGTGTGTAAGGAGTCATCACAGGAGGGAAATGCTCCTTCCCTGTGTTGTGTAGATAGCACACACTGCCAGAAAATTGCACAGAGGTGGACAGAGAGCATGTTTACCATGATATCTGAGTGGTTCAATACGTGAGCTTTGCTTTTAAAGGCTCTGTACACGTGAACGAGAGAGGGAAGGATATCACAGATGTGCACAGGGACAAAGAGAGAGGATCACTGATACACACAGGGACACAGAGAGAGATTAACACATACACACACAGTGACAGAACCAGAATTCACATGTGAACAAAGGTATGATGCTTGGGAATTATATTTGCACAGAGATAAGGGAGTGTGGGAGAATCACATTTACAGACAGGTGAGAGAGACATAATGCAACCGAGAGGGAAAGATGGATTGAGAGAAAAGCAAACACAGCAAACCACAGGTACACAGGGGAATTAGAGTGTCAACCCATCACATCTAATAAACATTAACCTCCTCCATCACCATTGTACAGGGACTGCAGTCTGTCACACTAACAAGATCCACTGCACGAACTCACCAAGACTCCTTCAACAGCACCTTCCGAACCCGTAAACACTATTCCTAGACAGAGCAGAAACTGAGAACATCACCAGCAGCATCACCTCCAATACACACACCATGCTGACTTGGAACGCTATCACTGTTCCATTGCTGTCACTGAGTCAAATCAGACACTTCCTCCCGAACACCCAATGGACAGCAGCAATGTCAAAAAGCAGCTCACCATCACATTCTCAAGGGCAACATGTGATGGCTCATTCCTGCTGGCCTTGCACTTCAGGAGGGAGTTATTGGATTTGACTCAGCGACAGTGAAGGAACGACAATATGGATTCCACGTCAGGATGGTGTGTGACTCGGAGATGAACTTTCAGGTGGTGATGTTGTAATGTGTCTCATATCCTGGTCCTTGCAGGTTACTGATCGGAGGTGTGTAAGGAGTCATCACAGGAGGGAAAATGCTCCTTCCCTGTGTTGTGTAGATAGTACACAATGCCAGAAAATTGCACAGAGGTGGACAGCGAGCATGTTTACCATGATATCTGAGTGGTTCACTACGTTTGCTTTGCTTTTAAAGGCACTATACAGGTGAAAGAGAGAGGGAAAGAGATCACAGATGTGCACAGGTACACAGAGAGAGGATCACTGATACACACAAAAACACAGAGAAAGAGTAACAGATACACACGCGACACAGAGAGAGATTAACACATACACACACAGTGACAGAAACAGAATTCACACGTGAACAAATGTATGATGCTTGGGAATTATATTTGCACAGAGATAAGGGAGTGTGGGAGAATCATAGTTACAGACAGTTGAGAGAGACAGAATGCAACCGAGAGGCAAAGATGGATTGACAGAAAAGCAAACACAGCTAACCACAGGTACATAGGGGAATTAGAGTGTCACTGCATCCCAGACTATAAACATTAACCTCGTCCATCACCATTGTACAGGGACTACAGTCTGTCCGACTAACAAGATCCACTGCAGGAATTCACCAAGACTCCTTCAACAGCACCTTCCTAACCAGTAAACACTATTCCTAGACAGAGCAGAGACTGAGAACATCACCATCAGCAACATCACCTCCAATCCAGACACCATGCTGACTTGGAACGCTATCACTGTTCCATTGCTGTCACTGAGTTAAATCCAGACACTCCCTCCCCAACACCCACTGGAAAGCAGCAATGTCAAAAAGCAGCTCACCATCACATTCTCAAGGGCAACATGTGATGGCTTATTCCTTCTGGCCTTGCAGTTCAGGAGGGAGTTACTGGATTTGACTCAGCGACAGTGATGGAACGACGATATGGATTCCAAGTCAGGATGGTGTGTGGCTCGGAGATGAACTTTTAGGTGGTGACGTTATAATGATTCTCACATCCTTGTCCTTCCAGGTTACTGATTGGAGGTGTGTAAGGAGCCGTCACAGGAGGGAAATGCTTCTTCCCTGCAGTTTGTAGATAGAACACACTGCTGGAAAACTGTGCAGAGGTTACAGAGGGAATGTTAAAGGCGATATCCGAGTCATTCATTAAGTTATCTTTGCTTTTAGAGACACTGTTCAGGGACAGAAAGGGAAAGACAAACACAGATACACACAATAACGCAGAGGAAATCACAGAAACGCACAGGAACACAGAAAGAGAGAGAATCACAGATACACACAGGGACAGAGAGAGAATCACAGAAACAGACAGGGACACAGAGAGAGAAAATCACAGATATACACCGGGACACACACACACACACACAGAATCAGAGATACACACAGGGACGCACAGAGAGAGAATCAGAGATACACAAGGGACACAGAGAGAGAGAGAGAATCACAGAAACACACAGGGACACACAGAGAGAGAATCACAGATACACACAGGGAGACAGAGAGAGAATCACAGATACGCACAGGGACACAGAGAGAGAATCACAGATACACAAGGGACGCAGAGAGAGAATCACAGATACACACATGAATACAGAGAGAAAATCACAAATACACAAACGGACTCAGGTCGAGAATCAGACGTACATCCAGAGACACTGATAGAGAATCAGACGTACACACAGCGATACAGAGAGGGAATCAGGGATACATGTCTGAGTCAGAGAATCAGACATAGACTGTGGAGTGAGCAAGATAGAGGCTGAGAGAGCCAGACAGAAATACTGGAGATATCCAGACGAAGCCAAAGAGCATCAGAGATGGACTAAGACAGACAGAGGTGCACCCAGACAGAGAATAAGAGGGTGAATGAGGTAGTTTCTAAAGCTACTTTTCCTTTATCGACATTCTTCTCTAGCTGCAGCTCAGATAATAATTCTGTGTGGGAGAGATGGTCCCATCTTTTAATTAAAGGTCTTGCACACCCCTCCCACGCCCCATTCAAGTTATACAAAATACATGACATTTAAAACATAGATCAAAACATATTTCCCATTGTGGAAAATGAAATGTAAATGTTTCAGCGTACCTACATTTCTGTGCAGCAAATTAATATTTGCATATAACAAACATGGGAATTAGAAGATATTACACACTTGCCGACAGAAGTAGAACAGACAGACTGAGTGAGAGATCCACACAGATAATGAGACCAAAACACAACTGAGACACACAGACGGACAGTGGGTGAACCAGACTGAGAGAGATATACCCAGAGAGAGAGTGACCCAGACAGAGACAGAATGAACAAGACAGAGAGAGAGAGAGTGAAGCAGACAGAGAGAGAGTTATCCAGACAGAGAGAGAGAGTAACCCAATAAGAGAGAGAGTCACTGAGGCAGTGAGAGAAGTGACCGAAGCAGAGAGAGTGAGTGACTCAGGCAGAAAGAGCGACCAAAGCAGAGGGAGTGAGTGACCCAGACAGAGAAGGAGTGACACTTACAGAGAGAGAGAGAGAGAGAGCGACCAAGGCATAGACAGAGTGATCCACAGAGAAAGAGAATGACCCAAACAGAGACAGAGTGACCCAGATAGAGACAATGTGAGTGTCCCAGACAGAGAGTGACCGAGACAAAGAGACAGTGACCTGGAAAAAGACAGAGAGTGACCCAAACAGAGAGAGAGAGAGAGAGAGAGAGAGACATAGAGCAAGGAAGTGACATAGAGAGAATCACAGATAGACACAGGACACAGAGAAAGAATCACTGATACACACAGGGACACAGAGAGAGATTCACAGATACACACAGGGACACAGAGAGAATCACAGATACACACAGGGACACAGAAAATGATACATACACACAGGGACACAGAGAGAGAATCACAGATACACACAGGGACACAGAGAGAGAATCACAGATACACACAGGGACACAGATAACGAATCACTGATACACACAGGGACACAGAGAGAATCACAGAAACACACAGGGACACAGAGAGAATCACAGATACACACAGGGACACAGAGAGAGAATCACAGATACACACAGGGACACAGAGAACGAATCACTGATACACACAGGGACACAGAGAGAATCACATAAACACACAGGGACACAGAGAGAATCACAGATACACACAGGGACACAGAGAGATTCACAGATACACACAGGGACACAGAAAATGATACATACACACAGGGATACAGAGAGAGAATCACAGATACACACAGGGACACAGAGAATCATACATACACACAGGGACACAGAGAGAGAATCACAGATACACACAGGGACACAGAGAACAAATCACTGATACACACAGGGACACAGAGAGATTCACAGATACACACAGGGACACAGAGAGAATCACACATACACACAGGAACACAGAGAGAATCACAGAACCACACAGAGACACAGAGAGAGAATCACAGAAACACACAGGAACACAGAGACAATCACACATACACACAGGAACACAGAGAGAATCACAGGTACACACAGGGACACAGAGAGAATCACAGATACACGATGGGACACAGGGAGAGAATCACAGGTACACACAGGGACACAGAGAGAATCACAGAAACACACAGGGACACAGAGAGAATCACAGATACACACAGGGACACAGAGAGAATCACAGAAACACACAGGGACACAGAGAGAATCACAGAAACACACAGGGACACAGAGAGAGAATCACAGACACACACAGGGACTCATAGAGAGAATCACAGATACACGAAGGGACACAGGGAGAGAATCACAGGTACACACAGGGACACAGAGAGAATCACAGATACACACAGGGACACAGAGAGAGAATCACAGACACACACAGGGACTCATAGAGAGAGTCACAGGCACACACAGGAACACAGAGCTAGAATCGCATTAAATACACAGCAATGCTTATTGGAGGAGAACTTTCTCAGTTCCAGGGCGTCGCTTCAGGAGGTTCCCAGTGCCGTGTCCTCAGACAACCAACTTCAGCTGCTTCATCAGTGTTGTAGCTGTTGCGTTGTACCTTAAAATAACATCCTCTGATTGAGAGGGCAAGTTTGGAAGCGGGTGGGCGGGGGAACATTGAGATGAGAGGGGTCGAGTACAGATGAAGGGGGGCGGGGGCAGTTGAGGTGAGAGTGGGAGTGTGAATGTGAGAGTGGGAGTGTGAATGTGAGAGGGGGAGTGTGAATGTGAGAGGGGGAGTGTGAATGTGAGAGGGGGAGTGTGAATGTGACAGGGGGAGTGTGAATGTGAGAGGGGGAGTGTGAATGTGAGAGGGGGAGTGTGAATGTGACAGGGGGAGTGTGAATGTGACAGGGGGAGTGTGAATGTGACAGGGGGAGTGTGAATGTGAGAGTGGGAGTGTGAATGTGAGAGTGGGAGTGTGAATGTGAGAGGGGGAGTGTGAATGTGAGAGGGGGAGTGTGAATGTGAGAGGGGGAGTGTGAATGTGACAGGGGGAGTGTAAATATGGGAGTGCTGATGCGTGCCGGGGTGTGCTGAATTCAGAGGGGGGGTTTTGTGAGAGAGGGGAGTGTTGAGGGGAGAGAGAGTGTGTGGAGGGGAGAGGTAAAGTTTACTGATTAGTCACAAGTAAGGCGTACATTGACACTGCAATGAAGTTGCTGTGAAATTCCCCGAGTTGTCAGACGCCGGCACCTGTACGGGTCAACTCACCGAAACAGTAAGTCTCTGAGACATTGCGAGGGGACTGGAGACCAACAGGAAACCCACGCAGACACGGAGGAAACACAGAGAGTGACCCAAGCCCGGAATTGAACCCGGGTACGTGACGCTGTGAGGCAGCAGTGCCAACCACTGTGCCACCGTGCCACCCCTGGGAAAGTGCTGAGGGGACAGGGAGAGGGTTGAGGGGAGAGGGAGAGGGTTGAGGGGAGAGGAAGAATGTTGAGGGGAGAGGGAGAGTGTTGAGGGGAGAGGGAGAGGGTTGAGTTGAGAGGGAGTGTGTTGAGGGGAGAGGGAGTGTGTTGAGGGGAGAGGGAGAGTGTTGAGGGGAGAGGGAGAGGTTTGAGGGGGAGGGAGAGTGTTGAGGGGAGAGGGAGAGTGTTGAGGGGGGAGAGGGAGACTGTTGAGGGGGAGAGGGAGAGGGTTGTCGGGAGAGGGAGAGGGTTGAGGGGAGAGGGAGAGGGTTGAGGGGAGAGGGAGAGGGTTGAGGGGAGAGGGTTGAGGGGAGAGTGAGAGTGCTGAGGCGAGAGGGAGTGTGTTGAGGGGAGAGGGGAGTGTTGGGTGGGGAGAGCGAGAGTGTTGAGGGGAGAGTAAGAGGGTTGTGGGGTGAGGGAGAGGGTTGAGGGGAGAGGGTTGAGGGGAGAGTGAGAGTGCTGAGGCGAGAGGGAGTGTGTTGAGGGGAGAGGGGAGTGTTGGGTGGGGAGAGCGAGAGTGTTGAGGGGAGAGTGAGAGGGTTGTGGGGTGAGGGAGAGGGTTGAGGGGAGAGCGAGGGTGCTGAGGGGAGCGGGTTGAGGGGTGAGGGAGAGGCTTGAGGGGGAGGGAGAGGCTTGAGGTGAGAGGGAGAGGGTTGACGGGAGAGGGAGAGGGTTGAGGGGAGAGGGAGAGGGTTGAGGGGAGAGGGAGAGAATTGAGGGCAGAGGGAGAGGGTTGAGGGGTGAGGGAGAGTGCTGAGGGGAGAGGGAGAGGGTTGAGGGGAGAGGGAGAGGATTGAGGGGAGAGGGAGAGGATTGAGGGGAGAGGGAGAGGGTTGAGGGGAGAGGGAGAGGGTTGAGGGGAGAGGGAGAGTTTTGAGGGGGGAGAGAGAGTGTTGAGGGGAGAGGGAGAGTTTGAGGGGAGAGGGAGAGTGCTGAGCGGAGAGGGAGACTGTTGAGGAGAGAGGGAGAGGGTTGAGGGGTGAGGGAGAGTGTTGAGCGGGGAGGGAGAGTGTTTGGGGGGAGGGAGAGTGCTGAGGGTAGAGGGAGAGTGTTGGGGGAGAGGGAGAGTGTTGAGGGGAGAGGGTTGAGGGGAGAGGGAGAGGGTTGAGGGGAGAGGGAGAGTGTTGAAGGGAGAGGGAGAGGATTGAGGTCAGAGGGAGAGGGTTGAGGGGAGAGGGAGAGGGTTGAGGGGAGAGGGAGAGGGTTGAGGGGAGAGGGAGAGGGTTGAGGGGAGAGGGAGAGGGTTGAGGGGAGAGGGAGAGTGCTGAGCGGAGAGGGAGACTGTTGAGGAGAGAGGGAGAGGGTTGAGGGGAGAGAGAGAAGGGTTGAGGGGAGAGGGAGAGGGTTGAGGGGAGAGGGAGAGGGTTGAAGGGAGAGGGAGAGGGTTGAGGGGAGAGGGTTGAGGGGAGAGGGAGAGGGTTGAGGGGAGAGGGAGAGGATTGAGGGGAGAGGGAGAGGGTTGAGGGGAGAGGGAGAGGGTTGAGGGGAGAGGGAGAGGGTTGAGGGGAGAGGGAGAGTTTTGAGGGGGGAGAGAGAGAGTGTTGAGGGGAGAGGGAGAGTCTGAGGGGAGAGGGAGAGTGCTGAGCGGAGAGGGAGAGTGTTGAGGAGAGAGGGAGAGGGTTGAGGGGTGAGGGAGAGGGTTGAGGGGGGTGGGAGAGTGTTTGGGGGGAGGGAGAGTGCAGAGGGTAGAGGGAGAGTGTTGAGGGGAGAGGGAGAGTGTTGGGGGAGAGGGAGAGTGTTGAGGGGAGAGGGTTGAGGGGAGAGTGTTGAGGGGGAGGGAGAGTGTTGAGGGGAGAGGGAGAGGGTTGAGGGGGAAGAGGGAGAGTTTTGAGGGGAGAGGGAGAGTGCTGAGGGGAGAGGTTTGAGAGTGGAGGGGAGAGGGAGAGTGTTGAGGGGAGAGGGAGAGTGTTGAGGGGGGAGGGAGGGTGCTGAGTGGAGACGGTTGAGAGTGGAGGGGAGAGGGAGAGTGTGGAGGGGAGAGGGAGAGTGTTGAGGGGAGAGGGGGAGGGTTGAGGGGAGAGGGAGAGGGTTGAGGGGAGAGGGGGAGGGTTGAGGGGAGAGGGAGAGTGTTTAGGGGGGAGGGAGAGTGCGGAGGGGAGGGGGAGATTGCTGAGGGGAGAAGGAGAGTGTTGAGGGGAGAGGGAGAGGGTTGAGGGGAGAGGGAGGATGCTGAGGGTAGAGGGAGAGGGTGGATGGGAGAGGGAGAGTGCGGAGGGGAGGGGGAGATTGCTGAGGGGAGATGGAGGGTGTTGAGAGGAGAGGGAGAGGGTTGAGGGGAGAGGGTTGAGGGGAGAGGGAGAGTGTTGAGGGGAGAGGGAGAGGTCTGAGGGGAGAGGGAGAGGTCTGAGGGGAGAGGGAGAGGGTTGAGGTGAGAGGGAGAGGGTTGAGGGGAGAGGGAGAGGTCTGAGGGGAGAGGGAGATGTCTGAGGGGAGAGGGAGAGGGTTGAGGTGAGAGGGAGAGTGCTGAGGGGAGAAGGAGAGTGTTGAGGGAAGAGGGAGAGGTTCCAGGGGAGAGGGAGAGAGTTGAGGGAGAGGGAGAGGTTTGAGGGGAGAGCGACAGGGTTGAGGGGAGAGCGACAGGGTTGAGGGGTGAGGGAGAGGGCTGAGGGGTGAGGGAGATGGTTGAGGGGTGAGGGAGAGGGTTGAGGGGTGAGGGGTGAGGGAGAGAGTTGAGGGGAGAGGGAGACGGCTGAGGGGTGAGGGAGAGGGTTGGGGGAGAGGGAGAGGGTTGGGGGAGAGGGAGAGGGTTGAGGGGAGGGACAGAGGATTGAGGGGAGAGGGAGCGGGTTGAGGGGAGGGAGAGAGGGTTGAGGGGAGAGGGAGAGGGGTGAGGGGGGGTGTTGAGGGAGATGGTTGAGCGGAGAGGAAATGGAATGCATTATTATTAACTGTCCTTTGGTTCAATGGCAAACACATTCCTGAATGACAGTTTATTGGTGTGAATAATGGACAGCTTGAAATTCCACCTCCTGTTTATAATAATGCTGATCATATCGGATAGGGTCTGGTGATTTTAATGATGAATTCAGTAATTCTGTATTTGAGAACTTCCTGCAAATGGAATATCAGAAAAGCAGCATAATACATATTTCTGGGATTGAGTGCTCTGTGCTGTGTTGGGGCTTTGAGAATGTCACGTACTCGCTCCCGAAATGTATCTATAAAAACTCAGTGACTAACGTGTTGGTCTGGAAATGCAAAAGGTTTTTTCTTTACATGTTTGAACCTGACTCACTGAGGTTCTGGTTTTTGACAATGTCCATCCAGATATTTTCTCTGGGAGGATATTTGACACTTCAGTCACGGTTTCATACGGAGCCAAGAGTTAGTTTTGGAAAAGCTGATTTATGTCCCTCCTGCAGGCTCAGAGTTAGTTTAAAATTATTAATTCAGCAAAGGACCTGCTAAAACTGACCGCTCAAACAACACAATGGGAAACAAATGTTATTCAGTCGGTCTCGGGGGCAATAAACTCGCTGGTGTCCAGGGAATTGGAAACCGTCACAAACAACAGATGGAGCAAGTTGGCGTCAGGCTGTTTAACCACAGAGGAGACACAACCCAGATTGAAAATGCTCCTTTGTCAGCAAAGTTAAAGCTGCTGTTATAAAGTGTATAATACAACACAATCTAGGAGCCCGTGCGGGAGACAGATACTGGGACAGAGAACTTCAAACACTGTTCATCAACTCACAGAGAGAAAAAAAATCAACAAATAATTAAACACCCACCTCACTCAAGAAAAGCGTTGAGCATTCTGCCGTTCCAGTCTCTCCACTGAATTTTCTGTATCTCAGTCTGCTTGCTGTATCTCAGCCGCTAACACACTCTCCTTTAATTTCCAAGGTTCAAACAATCCGACAACTTCTGACCCGATTTTCCTCATTGCAGTCTGTTCCCGTCTCCTGCACGGAATTAAACAGCGGCGTTTACCTGTGTGTCTGTTTCCAGGGAATCAGCTTCTTCATCCTGCAACAGAATGGTCCTGGAAACAAACAGTGTCGGTTTTAAGTGGATAGCAGGTGAGGATCCGCCCCTATTGACAAAGGAAGTTAGAACCAAAAGAACCATAGAAAATTACAGCTCAGAAACAGGCCTTTTGGCCCTTCTTGTCTGTGCCGAACCATTTTATGCCTAGTCCCACTGACCTGCACTTGGACCATATCCCTCCACACCCCTCTCATTCATGAACCCGTCCAAGTTTTTCTTAAATGTTAAAAGTGACCCCGCATTTACCACTTTATCCGGCAGCTCATTCCACACTCCCACCACTCTTTGCGTGAAGAAGTCCCCCCTAATATTCCCTTTAAACTTTTCTCCTTTCACCCTTAACCCATGCCCTCTGGTTTTTTTCTCCCCGAGCCTCAGCGGAAAAAGTCGAAGTCACTCTCCTTGTACTAGCGTTCAGGTGAAGAGCAGGTAATGTTTATTTTGACACTGAAATGTTTAAACATTACGTTTTGAATATGTTTAACACTTGTTTCAAATTCACTAAATTAAATTCTAATGCGAACAATTAAAATCCATCAAATTATCATTGGAACATCCTATCATTGTCCCTAGTTGAAAATGTAGCGACTGTTCCTTGGTAATATGTTTTTAAAAAAATATCTGAATCAGTTTGGAATGTATTCGAGGATTAGCGCCATTCCTACCACTCTCCCCTGTCCCCACCCCCACCCCAAAATCCCCAACGCCCCCAACGCCCCCAATCCCCAACGCCCCCAATCCCCAACGCCACCACCTCTCTCTGAAAACAGAAACCAACAGGCGACTGACGCACTGAGAGTGGAAATTCGAACTCATCATCATTTTAAATAGTCTTATTCTCTGACGTTGCCCCAACTTCTTGATCCGCGCCTGTCCAAAAGGGGAAATATTACCTGAGAATTCTCCCTGCTCGATAGGAAAGTTTTATTTCGTTTATCGCTCGTTAATAATTTGTTTGATTTCAGAAACAAGGTGATGACATTAAATATCAGCAGAGGTTCGAGCGTTGGACAAATACATTCTGCTCCGACATTCCCATTTTTTTCATCTTACATCAAACATGTGTTCAGATTGTCGACAGTTTCGGATTTTTTTGGCCTTTCTTCATGCATTAAACCTACATCTGGAGAGAATATAAACTGAATACATTCTCTTATTGAAAACTTAATTCGATCCTTAATAACAACCTCTGATTCAAAGCTCCAATCTATTCCATTAGTCTGTTCCCAGTAACTCTCATAGAGTTACAGAGTCAGTCAGCACATAAACAGTCCCTTCGGCCCATCATGTCCATGCTGGCCATCAATTACCAATCTGCAATCATCTCATTTACCAGCACTTGATCCGCATTGGATTATGCCTTGACTATTAAAGTGCTAGTCCAGGCGTCTGTTCCATATTCCCACCATTTTGTGTGTGAAATAACATTTCCTCATATCCCCTCTTAACCACTTTCCCCTCTCCATGTTCCCATGCCCACCTGCCAGAGACACATGAAGTAAAAGTTTACTTCATCGTCACTAGTAAGGCTTACGTTAACACTACAATTAATTACTGTGAAATTCCCCTAGTCGCCACACTCCGGCGCCTAATCGGGTCAATGAACTTAACCAGCACGTCTTTCTGACTGTGGGAAGAAACTGGAGCACTCGGAGGAAACCCAGGCAGTCACGGGGAGAACGTGCTAACTCCACACATACAGTGACAAACGCCAGGAATCTGAGCGGATTCCTTGGTGCTGTGACACAGCAGCGCTAACCACTGTGCCACGCTTCTGCCATTGGGAGAGATTCTGACAATATACCGTGTCTACCTTTCTGATAATTTTGTGTATCTCTATGAAGTTTTCCCTCAGCCTCCGTGCCTCCAGTGAAAGTGAACCCCGATTACCCTGTCTCTCCATAATGGCTGCAATTTCCCGTTCCAGACAACTCCTTGCTGAATCTCACTCTGAGCCCTCTCCAGTGGAATTATTCCATCCAAGAGTTTGGCGACCAGACTTTACACAATATTCCATCTGTGGATTAACTAATGATCTGAGATGGGCCTGGACCCCACTGCTCCTATAGCCTGTGTCTTGGATAATGAAGGCAAGCATTCAGTATGTCTTCTAAACTAACATATCTAGCAGCACCGGCTCCATCAGGGATCAAGGGACTTGCACCCCAGGTTCACGTTAGTCCTCAGTACTCCCTGCTGCCATTCTTGAATAAAGGGATCACATTAGATATCCCACGGTCACTTCGGCGAAGATGTCGATATCTCCCTCAGTGTGTCCCTGCAATCTCCTTCCGTGACTGCCACAGAAGACTGAGGTATAATTGCTTCAGGCCCTGGGGGTTTATGCACCAATATTCCCGCTAACACATCCAATCCCTCCTTCTTATTGACCTTAACGTGTCCTTGAATCTTACTGTTCCTGCTGAAATCTCCAGGTTTAACATGTTTCCCCTCTGTGTATAAAGATGAAAAAATAATGTTCGGCCTCAACCACGTCCTCTGACCCCTCGCAGAGAGGTTCCTTTGTGCTCTGATGGGCCCCACTTTTCCCTGGCCATCCTCTCGCACCCAACATACTGAGAAAATGCCTTGCGGTTTTCCTTAGTGTGGTCTGCCAATTATATGTTGTGGCCCCTCTTTTCCCTCCTGATTGGTTTTTCAGCAGCTTGCTGAGACCCTCCCTCATTTTGCGTGCTCTGCACATACCACTTACTCCTTTTCCTCCCTTTTATGGAACCCTCGATACCTCTTGACTTCCAGGATTCCCTGGACTTGCCGAACTTACTCTTCACTCTGAGAGAAAACCAACGGGCCCTGCATTCTCACTCTGGCACTTTAATAGACATCCATTTTCCAAATATATATTGACCTGTAGGGAACTGATCCCAGTCTACGTTTGCTGGAAACTGTCTTATGATATTGAAATCGTCTTTCCCCCAATTCAAGTACTTGTTCACTGAACTCTCTTTATTCCTTTCCATATAACTGAGAAGCTGAGAGATTTCTGGCCATTGTTCCTAAAATGCCCGCCTCCTGACACTGCGACCAATTGCCTGGCTTCATGCCCTTTGATTAGGTCTGGGACAGCACTTGCCCCATTCCAAACTGATTCAGAAATTTTAAAAAGCATATTACCAGTGAACAGTCGCTACATATTCAACAAGGGACAATGATAGGATGTTCCAATGATAATTGGATGGATTTTAGTTGTTCGCATTAGAATTTAATATAATGAATTTGAAACAAGTGTTAAATGTATTCAAAACGTAATGTTTAAACATTTCACTGTCAACGTAAGCATTTCCTGCTCTTCACCTGAACGCTAGTATAAGGAGAGTGACTTCAACTCCCTTTGTCAATAGGGGCGGATCCTCACCTGCTATCCATTTAAAATCGGCACTGTTTGTTTCCAGGACCATCCTGCTGCAGGATGAAGAATCTGATTCCCCAGAAAACAGACACACAGGTAAACGCCGCTGTTTGTTTCCAGGACCATCCTGCTCCAGGATGTCGGACCTGCTTTCCCTGCAAACAGACACAACGGTAAACGCAATTCAGGTTCAATTCAGAGCATTAGACATGGTCCCATAATTCACCTTCAGACTACATCGCCCACAAGATTGCGCCCATCAAACACTTACAAGGATAAGCTCCCTCGACATTGTCCACCAACTGCAATGAGTGCAGAGGTAGCACAGGCTGAGATACAAAGATATTGTCCTTCTGCACAGTCCAAACACTAAACTTCAGTGCAGTTGTAGTAAAGTCTCTCAAACTCCAAATCACCCTGAGTGAGCAGTATGTACACTGCACCCCCCTGAATCTCTGTCATCTTTAAATCTCTGTCTCTCCATTGAAATATTCATGTGGGACAACTATCCATTGTGCCAGTCGCCATCTTCATTTTTTGTTTCAGATCATTTTCAAGCTGCCTTTCCCCCGTTGGCCGTGTTCCTTTAATTCTCAAAACCGGACTTTGACACAAGGCCCTAAAATCCTTGCAACCAGTCGCCATACTACAGGGACTGGAAAGAGAATCCGGAACGGATCTCACTGAGGTTTGGCCATATCCATTTTTATAAGATGATGCGACAGCGTGGCGACTCTTTGGGAGCTCTGCACGATATGATTAGAATGGATAACCCGCAAAACAATACTTCACATCAACCAATCAGATCAGTGACCACCCTTGCAGCACATGTTCAGAAGTGGAGGTGTTCGCTGATATCTGTACAATCTTCAGCATCATTTGTGAATCATTAGATGCTGAAACAGTGCGTGTCCAAATGCAGAAAGACCAGACCAGTTTCCAGGTCTGGTAGTCACTTCAGAAACAGAATCCGTGCGAGAAAATCAACAAAGATTAAACACTCACCTCAACCAACAGAAGAGTGGAACGTTCTGCTTTCCCGGTCTGGACACTGAATCCTCTGAATCTCAATCTGTGTGTAATACCTCAGCCGCCGGTGCACTCTCCCTTAATGTCCAAGGTTCAAACAATCCGACAGTTTATGACACCGTTTTCCAGAGTTCTGTCTTTTGCCGCCATCTGAAGCAGCGGCGTTTACCTGCCTGGCTGTTTGCAGAGTCATGATGTGGAGATGCCGGCGTTGGACTGGGGTAAACACAGTAAGAAGTTTAACAACACCAGGTTAAAGTCCAACAGGTTTATTTGGTAGCAAAAGCCACACAAGCTTTCGGAGCTCCAAGCCCCTTCTTCAGGTGAGTGGGAATTCTGTTCACAAACAGAGCATATAAAGATACAAACTCAATTTACATGAATAATGGTTGGAATGCGAATACTTACAACTAATCAAGTCTTTAAGAAACAAAACAATGTGAGTGGAGAGAGCATCAAGACAGGCTAAAAAGATGTGTGTTGTCTCCAGACAAGACAGCCAGTAAAACTCTATTCGGCCTCTGATATTCGGGTAAGCGTTCTCCAAGGCGGCCTTCACGACACACGACAGCGCAGAGTCGCTGAGCAGAAACTGATAGCCAAGTTCCGCACACACGAGGACGGCCTCAACCGGGATATTGGGTTCATGTCACACTATTTGTAACTCCCACAGTTGCGTGGACCTGCAGAGTTTCACTGGCTGTCTTGTCTGGAGACAATACACATATTTTTAGCCTGTCTTGATGCTCTCTCCACTCACATTGTTTTGTTTCTTAAAGACTTGATTAGTTGTAAGTATTCGCATTCCAACCATTATTCATGTAAATTGAGTCTGTGTCTTTATATGCCCTGTTTGTGAACAGAATTCCCACTCACCTGAAGAAGGGGCTTAGAGCTCCGAAAGCTTGTGTGGCTTTTGCTACCAAATAAACCTGTTGGACTTTAACCTGGTGTTGTTACACTTCTTACTGTGTTTGCATAGTGACCATCATCTTCATCCTGCAGCAGATTTGTCCTGGAAACAAATAAACATCGACTTTCAGCACAGCGGACAGCAGGTGGGGATCCGGCCCTATTGAAAATGGAAGGTGAAAACATACCAAAACAGCTATGATTCAGGACAAGAGCAAGTTTAAACATAGAAACATAGGAGATAGCAGCAGGAGGAGGCCTTTTGTCCCTTCGAGCCTGCTCCGCATTTCATTTCGATCATGGCTGTTCATCCAACTCAATAGTCTAAATCTCTCTTTAGTGCTTATTCAGATAGATTTAGAGAAAAGTTCACTGAATTCCTGTTATAAGAATTGTTTCCTTTAACTTGCAAATGTTCTTAATAACACTAAGTTTGAACCTCCGAACAAGTCCGTGTCCTTTGATTGTCTCGCAGCAGCACCTGGGTAAAGGCGTTTTTCAGCAACAAACTGGTGGAAAGTCTGTCTGTGAGTTGCCACTGACAACACATGTTTCCAGAATCTGAACAAATCTGGATTCTGTGTCGGCTAAAGGCAGTTTTTCCCCCGTTCTTTAAACGGGAATTAAATCACATCACAACAAAATAACACAGAAAGCTGGACCTTCAAAAACAGGTCAAACCAAATCCGCCGATACAGCAACACAGAAAGCGATTCTGTTCCAGGATCAGTCAACAGACCTGGGAATAAAAATAGATGCAAAAGGATGTCAGGTGGTTCAAATGGGTGTCCATGGACTGGTGGAAGAGGTTTCAGTGGAACGAATAAACACACACAAGATTGGAAGGCAGGTGATGGGATAGGCGAAGGCAGACATTTCACCAACATGTGAGTGACAAAACACTTCGATGAACACGTCTTCAGAAAATGTCCAAAATCCTCCATTACAAACAATACACGTTCAAATGGAATGCATTATTATTAACTGTCCTTTGGTTCAATGGCAAACACATTCCTGAATGACAGTTTATTGGTGTGAATAATGGACAACTTGAAATTCCACCTCCTGTTTATAATAATGCTGATCATATCCGATAGGGTCTGGTGATTTTAACGATGAATTCAATAATTCTGTATTTGAGAACTTCCTGCAAATGGAATATCAGAAAAGCAGCATAATACATATTTCTGGGATTGAGTGCTCTGTGCTGTGTTGGTGCTTTGAGAAAGTCACATACTCGCTCCCGCCGAAATGTATCTATAAAAACTCAGTGACTAACGCGTTGGTCTGGAAATGCAAAAGGTTTTTTCTTTACATGTTTGAACCTGACTCACTGAGGTTCTGGTTTTTGACAATGTCCCTCCAGCTATTTTCTCTGGGAGGATATTTGACACTTCAGTCACGGTTTCATACGGAGCCAAGAGTTAGTTTTGGAAAAGCTGATTTATTTCCCTCCTGGAGGGTCAGAGTTAGTTTAAAATTATTAATTCAGCAAAGGACCTGCTAAAACTGACCGCTCAAACAACACAATGTGAAACAAATGTTGTTCAGTCGGTCTCGGGGGCAATAAACTCGCTGGTGTCCAGGGAATTGGAAAGCGTCACAAACAACAGATGGAGCAAGTTGGCGTCAGGCTGTTTAACCACAGAGGAGACAAAACCCAGATTGAAAATGCTCCTTTGTCAGCAAAGTTAAAGCTGCTGTTATAAAGTGTATAATACAACACAATCTAGGAGCCCGTGCGGGAGACAGACACTGGGACAGAGAACTTCAAACACTGTTCATCAACTCACAGAGAGAAAAAAATTCAACAAATAATTAAACACCCACCTCACTCAAGAAAAGCATTGAGCATTCTGCCGTTGCGGTCTCTCCACTGAATTTTTTGAATTTCAGTCTGCTTGCTGTATCTCAGCCGCTAACACACTCTCCGTTAGCTTGGAAGGTTCAAACAATGTGGTTGCAGGGATGGTGTAGGAGGGAGGGTTTCTGCTACGTGGATAATTGGAACACATTCTGGGGTAGGTGGGACCTGTACAAACAGGACGGGGTGCACCTGAACCAGAGGGGCACCAATATCCTGGGAGGGAAATTTGTTACGGCTCTTCAGGGGGGTTTAAACTAATTTGTCCAGGGGGTGGGAAAAGGAGTGGTAGTCTGGAAGTCAGTGTTGAGGGTAGTGAGGTATTGGGGAAGGTATCAAGGTCAAGGGTGGGTACCAGTAGACAGGAAGGCGGGTTGAAGTGTGTCTACTTCAATGCAAGGAGCATCCGGAACAAGGTGGATGAACTTGGGGCGTGGATTGGTACTTGGGACTACGATGTTGTGGCTATTACGGAGACATGGGTAGAACAAGGACAGGAATAGTTGGACGTTCGGGGTATAGATGTTTCAGTAAGTGTAGGGAAGCTGGTAAAAGAGGTGGAGGAGTAGCATTGTTAATCAAGGATATTTTAACGGCTGCAGAAAGGCACTTCGAGGGGGATCTGTATACTGAGGTAATATGGGCTGAAGTTAGAAATAGGAAAGGAACGGTCACGTTGTTAGGAGTTTTCTATAGGCCACCAAATAGTAATAGAGATGTGGAGGAAGAAATTGCTAAGCAGATTATGGATAGGAGTGGGGGTCACAGGGTCGTTGTCATGGGGGACTTTAACTTTCCAAATATTGATTGGAACCTTTGTAGGTCGAATAGTTCAGATGGGGCAGTTTTTGTGCAGTGTGTGCAGGAGGGTTTCCTGAAACAATTTGTGGATAGGCCGACAAGAGGTGAGGCCACATTGGATTTGGTAGTGGATACACACAGGGACACAGAGAGATATAATCATAGATACACACAGGGACAGAGAGAGAGAATCACAGATACACACAGTGACACAGAGAGAGAATCACAGACACACACAGGGACACAGAGAGAGAATCACAGACACACACAGGGACACAGAGAGTGAATCACAGATACACAGAGGGACACAGAGAGAGAATCACAGATACACAAAGGGACACACAGAGAGAATCACAGACACACAAGGACACAGAGAGAGAATCACAGACACACACAGGGACACAGAGAGAGAATCACAGACACACACAGGGACACAGATAGAGAATCACAGACCAACAATGGAACACAGATAGAGAATCACAGACACACACAGGGACACAGAGAGAGAATCACAGACACACACAGGGACACAGATAGAGAATCACAGATCCACAATGGAACACAGAGAGAGAATCACAGATACACACAGGGACACAGAGAGAGAATCACAGATACACACAGGGACACAGAGAGAGAATCACAGATACACATAGGGACACAGAGAGAGAATCACAGAATCACAAAGGGACACAGAGAGAGAGAATCACAGATACACAATGAAACACAGAGAGAGAATCATAGATACACACAGGGACACACAGAGAGAGAATCATAGATACACACAGGGACACACAGAGAGAGAATCACAGATACACACAGGGGCACAGAGAGAGAATCACAGATACACAATGAAACACAGAGAGAGAATCATAGATACAACCAGGGACAGAAACAAGAATCACATATTTACAAAGGAACAATGCTTGGGTATTATCTTTACATGATGTGGAGAAGCCGGCGTTGGACTGGGGTAAACACAGTAAGAAGTTTAACAACTAATCAAGTCTTTAAGAAACAAAACAATGGGAGTGGGGAGAGCATCAAGACAGGCTAAAAAGATGTGTATTGTCTCCAGACAAGACAGCCAGTGAAACTCTGCAGGTCCACGCAACTGTGGGCGTTACAAATAGTGTGACATGAACCGCTGAAGTTGGGGAGCACTTCAGCGGTCACGGGCATTCGGCCTCTGATATTCGGGTAAGCGTTCTCCAAGGCGGCCTTCGCCACACACGACAGCGCAGAGTCGCTGAACAGAAACTGATAGCCAATTTCCGCACACACGCGGACGGCCTCAACCGGGATATTGGGTTCATGTCACACTATTTGTTTCTTAAAGACTTGATTAGTTGTAAGTATTCGCATTCCAACCATTATTCATGTAAATTGAGTCTGTGTCTTTATAAACTCTGTTTGTGAACAGAATTCCCAGTCACCTGAAGAAGGGGCTTAGAGCTTCGAAAGCTTGTGTGGCTTTTGCTACCAAATAAACCTGTTGGACTTTAACCTGGTATTGTTAAACTTCTTACTGTATTATCTTTACACACAGAGTAATGCCGTGTGGCAGAATCACAGACTGAGAATCACAGACTGCCGTGCATATCACCAACAAGATCCACTGCAGGAACTCACCAAGACTCCTTCAACAGCACCTTCCTAACCAGTAAACACTATTCCTAGACA
>NW_027592292.1:0-17500 GCF_964213995.1 Mustelus asterias
TCCCCCCACACACCTACCCTCTCCCCTCCCCCACCTCTCCTCCCCACTCCCCCTCCTTCCTCCCCACCACACTCCCCCTCCACCCCCACACTCCCCGATTTAACTCCCCCTCCTCACTCACCCCTCCACACTCCCCCTCCCCCCTCTTCTCTCCCCTCCCCCTCCTCACTCCCCCTCCCCCTCTTCTCTCCCCTCCCCCATCCCACTCCCCCTCCTCACTCCCCCTCCGCACTCCCTCTCCCTCCCCCTCTTCTCTCCCCTCCCCCTCCTTACTCCCCCTCCTCACTCCCCTCTCCCCTCCCCCTCTTCTCTCCCCTCCCCCTCCTTACTCCCCCTCCTCACTCCCCTCTCCCCTCTCCCCTCCTCACTCCCCCTCCCCCCTTCTCTCCCCTCCTCACTCCCCCTCCCCCTCTTCTCTCCCCTCCTCACTCCCCCTCCTCACTCCCTCCCCTCTCCCCTCCTCACTCTCCCTCCCCCTCTTCTCTCCCCTCCCCCCTCCTCACTCCCCCTCCTCACTCCTCTCCTCCCCAATCCCATTCCTCTCAGTTAGTTTCGGAATGATACTTTTCCGATTCTTTTCGGAGGGACTGTTGGTTTAACCCCGTGAAGCCCAGTGCCCTCCCACTCGATTTCGACACTCGTTTCCCCCTGTCTCACCGCTCCCCCGCTCTGCTTTCAGAGTTGGGTTTAATTCAGTTGTTGACATGTGCATGTCCTGTGGGAGGAGCTAGGTTTACAGAGAGAGACAAGCAAGCAGTTGCTGTTTGAATTTGTCCAGAGCAATAGCTCTTTTTTTCTCTCTCTCTTTGGCAATAGAAGTCCAGGAACTTCTAGAAATACGTATCTCTTACGAGAGGTCTGCAAAAGGCAAGAGGTGTTTTTTTCTCCCCCTCTCTTTCCCTCTGGAGTTCTGCTGTGTGAAGGCAGATCTCTCTCTGGAGGCTGCTCTCTGAGAGTCAGAAGGCAGGAGTCTCCAGAGGGGTTAAAAGACTGGAGAGCTCGCGGCATGGTGGTTCGTACTGCTGTCTCATGTCGCCAGGGACCTGGGTTCAATTCCCAGCTTGGGTCACTGTCTGTGTGGAGTCTGCACGTTCTCCCCGTGTCTGCGTGGGTTTCCTCCGGGTGCTCCGGTTCCTCCCACAGTCCAAAAGACGTACAGGTTAGGTACGTTGGCCGTGCTAAATTTCTACCTCAATGCACGGAGTGTGGCGACTAGGGGAATTTTCACAGTAACTTCATTGCAGTGTTAAGGTAAGCCTACTCGTGACACGAATAAATAAACTTTAAACCACGTGAGGCTGTGTGTTTTTGCAAACTGATTCTGAGGAGGAGTTTATGGGAGAGATTTTCCAGCTTCCCTGTCACGTGTTTCCTGCCGGCGCGTTGTTTGCTCGCATGGGGGGTTCTCCAGACCTGCCGCTGTCAATGGGAATTCCCATTAACGTCATCCCATGCTGGAGGGAAACCCATGGGGGTGCGCTGCCAACGGGACTGGAGAATCCCCCCGGCGTGAACGGCCGGAGAATTCCGGCCTAAGACTATGATGAATATTGCTTAAGTTGGGACTAATAGAGATGGATTAGCAGTTAAGAATTACATCTTGTCATGTTGAAGTATTTCAATTGGAGAGGGGGAGAATGTGGAACTCGCTCCCACGGGGAGTGGGGGAGAATGTGGGACTCGCTCCCACAGGGAGTGGGGAGAATGTGGGACTCGCTCCCCACGGGGACGGGGGGAGAATGTGGGGCTCGCTCCCCACGGGGACGGGGGGAGAATGTGGGGCTCGCTCCCACGGGGAGTGGGGAGAATGTGGGACTCGCTCCCACGGGAGTGGGGGAGAATGTGGGACTCGCTCCCCACGGGGGAGTGGGGGAGAATGTGGGACTCGCTCCCACGGGGACGGGGGGGAGAATGTGGGACTCGCTCCCCACGGGGGAGTGGGGGAGAATGTGGGACTCGCTCCCACGGGGAGTGGGGGAGAATGTGGGACTCGCTCCCCACGGGGAGTGGGGAGAATGTGGGACTCGCTCCCCACGGGGAGTGGGGGAGAATGTGGGACTCGCTCCCCACGGGGAGTGGGGGAGAATGTGGGACTCGCTCCCACGGGGAGTGGGGGAGAATGTGGGACTCGCTCCCATGGGGAGTGAGGGAGAATGTGGGACTCGCTCCCACGGGGAGTGGGGGAGAATGTGGGGCTCGCTCCCACGGGGAGTGGGGGAGAATGTGGGACTCGCTCCCACGGGGAGTAGGGGAGAATGTGGGACTCGCTCCCACGGGGAGTAGGGGAGAATGTGGGACTCGCTCCCATGGGAAATGGGGGATAATGTGGAACTCGCTTCCACAGGGAGTGGGGAGAATGTGGGACTTGCTCCCACGGGGAGTGGGGGAGAATGTGGGACTTGCTCCCACGGGGAGTGGGGGAGAATGTGGGACTCACTCCCACGGGGAGTGGGCGAGAATGTGGGACTCTGTCCCACAGGAAGAATGTAGAACTCGCTCCAAACACCAGCACGGAGAAGGTGGGCCGAATGGCGGGATTCTGAGCTGCGCGAGGGAGGAGGGTGAGGGGTGGGGAAAGAATTCTCTGCCTCTGACATATCTATAAACAGCAGTGACAGCTGTGCTGCGAATAGTTGATTGATGAATGAGAGAGCGGTGTGTGAACTCAGAGACATCAATAAACTCCTTATCGGCTGTTACCAGGCACTTTTCTGGGACTGAATGATGCTTTGTGCGCACGGTTGTAATCTTCTTACTGAGGGCTACGACGAAGCCCCTCAGTTTGATCTCTCTCTTTCCCAAAAAGAAAATAAACTGCCTGCTTCCCCCGGCAACGTCCGATTTTGTGGCCTGCTTTCTGGTCTTAATTTAGGTAGGCCTTAATCGACAGGCCTCACCTATTTCCAAGCACTGCGCAGGCTCCAATTCGGCCTACCATTCCTATTTCTCCTCACCGGACCACCTCAGGATGTGTGCGTGTGCGTTGACGGCGAGGCCTCGGCCTGTGCTTCTCGAGGGCCGGGTCAGAGGTCAGCTGAGATGCAGCCATCTTGGCGCAGGCCCCATGTTCCGTCCTCCAGACTTGTGGGGGAGGGGAGGGTGGACAAGGACAGCAGGCACCCTCCCTTCCCGGCCATTGGTCATCCAGTTGAGTTTTTCAATCCCACGCCATCCTCTCGGCCTCTTCCGATTCCCACCTATTTTCCTTTTTCAGCTGAATTTTAAATCATAGAATCTCGACAGTGCAGAAAGAGGCCATTCGGCCCATCAATCCTGCACCGACAACCATCCCATCCAGACCCGATTCCCGTCACCCTACATTTTTACCCTGCTAATCGCCCCGACACGAAGGGGTGATTTAGCACGGCCAATCCCCCTAACCTGCACATCTTTGGACGCTAAGGGGCAATTTAGCACGGCCAATCCCCCTAACCTGCACATCTTTGGATGCTAAGGGACAATTTAGCATGGCCAATCCACCTAACCTGCACATCTTTGGACACTAAGGGGCAATTTAGCATGGCCAATCCACCTAACCTGCACATCTTTGGACACTAAGGGACAATTTAGCATGGCCAATCCACCTAACCTGCACATCTTTGGACGCTAAGGGGCAATTTAGCATGGCCAATCCCCCTAACCTGCACATCTTTGGACGCTAAGGGGCAATTTAGCACGGCCAATCCCCCTAACCTGCACATCTTTGGACGCTAAGGGACAATTTAGCATGGCCAATCCACCTAACCTGCACATCTTTGGACACTAAGGGGCAATTTAGCATGGCCAATCCACCCAACCTGCACATCTTTGGACACTAAGGGACAATTTAGCATGGCCAATCCACCTAACCTGCACATCTTTGGACACTAAGGGACAATTTAGCATGGCCAATCCACCTAACCTACACATCTTTGGAATTTGGAAATTCTCAGATTTCCATGTGGTGGGATTCGAACCCGAGGTGGGGTGTGAGAGGAGTTAGGATTTTCCATCTGCAAGCCCCCTTCCTCTGAGCCACTCGCCATCCCGACTTGGAAACATATCGCCTTCACTGTGGCTGGGGTCAAAATCCTGGAACTCCCTCCCTGACAGCACTGTGGGTGTACCTACACCACACGGGGACTGACTGATGTCCAATCACAATCCTGGAACTCCCTCCCTAACAGCACTGTGGGTGTACCTACACCACACGGGGACTGACTGATGTCCAATCACAATCCTGGAACTCCCTCCCTAACAGCACTGTGGGTGTACCTACACCACACGGGGACTGATTGATGTCCAATCACAATCCTGGGAACTCCCTGCCTAATTATTCCCTCTGGTTGTGGGGAGAGTCCAGAACAAGGTTGGAAAGCTGGGGGTGGGGGGGGGGGGGGGGTGCAGGACGTCTAATGAGAGGCAGGCCATTCAGGGGGTAACGTTAGGAGACACTTCCTCACACAAAGGGGAGAGGATCTGGAACTCCCTCCCTCAGAAAATAGCTGGAGAGGCCAGGGTAGGTGTGGGGGAGCAGATCAATGAGACACTTCTAACTGGAGAGAGATAGAATTTTGTCGGGTTATGGGGATGAATGAATCTGGAATACAGCTGGTAAAGATACAGGCCGGCCATTGTATTTGGAACTAGTTAGAGAGGCTGAATAGTCTCCCCTAGTTCCTGTGCAACAGGCTCGAGAGGGGCTGAATGGCCTCCTCCTGTTCCCGTGCAACAGGCTGGAGAGGGGCTGAATGTCCTCATCACATTCCTGTGTAACAGGCTCGAGAGGGGCTGAATGGCCTCCTGTTCCTGTGTAACAGGCTCGAGAAGGGGCTGAATGGCCTCCTCCTGTTCCTGTCATCAGGCTCGAGGGGATGAATGGCCTCCTGTTCCTGTGTAACAGGTTAGAGGGGCTGAAATGCCTCCTCCTGTTCCAGTAGAATAGGTTAAAAGAGTGACTGGCCTCCTCCTGTTCCCGTGTAACAGGGTAGAGGGTCTGAATGGCCTCCTGTTCCTGTGTAACAGACTTGAGGGGTTGAATGGGCCGCCTCCTGTTCCTGTGTAACAGGGTAGGGGGGCTGAATGGCCTCCTAATGTTCCTGTGTAACAGGTTAGAGGGGCTGAATGGCCTCCTATATCAAAGGGAGACCCAATTTCAGGGACATGTTTTGCTGAGAGAGCGGCCCTGATGTTTGGAGCCTGCTGTATTAAATTTAGGCAGGCTTCAGGCTGGTGTGGGCCCAGAAGGACTGGCACTGTGTCTGGTTGCCTAGTTACGAGAGCTGGGCCTACAAAAGGCCTCCGCTGATGTTACATTCACTGCGTGACTCCCAGAGACACATTTTGTCATCAGCCCCGACCTCTTCCAACGCATTTCAATCCGTGGACAGACACAGCAGCAGAATGATAGAGATTCGCTTACAATCCTTAATTACAGCAATTAATGACACAGAGATCCAGTGTCACTGAGTCAGCGCCTGCCAGAGTCTGGCTGCGGGTCTGCACATGTACGTCATGTGAGTATCACTGATTCTCACTCCCAAAAACATGCACCAATGTCCCGAACCTTTCAATTAGATTCCAGTCTGTAACTCACTCCCGGGTATCTGTAATTCTATATATAAACCACCCTGAACCCCTTGATTAGATTCCTGTCTGTAACTCACTCCCGGGTATCTGTTATTCTGTATATAAACCACCCCGAACCCCTCAATTAGATTCCAGTCTGTAACTCACTCCCGGGTATCTGTTATTCTATATATAAACCACCCCGAACCCCTTGATTAGATTCCTGTCTGTAACTCACTCCCAGGTATCTGTTATTCTATATATAAACCACCCCGAACCCCTCGATTAGATTCCAGTCTGTAACTCACCCCCGGGTATCTGTTATTCTATATATAGAACATAGAACATAGGAAAGCTACAGCACAAACAGGCCCTTCAGCCCACAAGTTGCGCCGAACATGTCCCTACCTACTAGGCTTACCTATAACCCTCTATCTTACTAACTTCCATGAACTTATCCAAAAGTCTCTTAAAAGACCCTATCGAATCCACCTCCACCACCACTACCGGCAGCCGATTCCACGCACCCACCACCCTCTGAGTGAAAAACTTACCCCTAACATCTCCTCTGTACCTACTCCCCAGCACCCTAAACCTGTGACCTCTTGTGGCAACCATTTCAGCCCTGGGTGAAAGCCTCTGAGAATCCACTCTATCAATACCCCTCAACATCTTATACACCTCTATCAGGTCACCTCTCATCCTTCACCTCTCCAAGGAGGAAAGACCGAGCTCGCTCAACCTATCCTCATAAGGCATGCCACCTAATCCAGGCAACATCCTTGTAAATCTCCTCTGCACCCTTTCTATGGCTTCCACATCCTTTCTGTAATGAGGCGACCAGAACTGGGCACAGTACTCCAGGTAGGGTCTGACCAGGGTCCTATACAGCTGCAGCATTATCTCCTGATTTCTAAACTCAATTCCTCTATTGATGAAGGCCAGTATTCCATACGCCTTCTTAACCACAGCCTCGACCTGCGATGCTGCTTTGAGTGCCTATGAACCCGGACCCCAAGATCCTTCTGATCTTCCACACTGCCAAGCGTCTTACCCTTAATATTATATTCTTCCATCCTATTCGACCTGCCAAAATGAACCACCACACACTTATCTGGGTTGAAGTCCATCTGCCACTTCTCCGCCCAGTCTTGCATCTTATCGATGTCTCGTTGCAACTGCTGACATCCCTCTACACTATCCACAACACCTCCAACCTTTGTGTCATCAGCAAACTTGCCAACCCATCCTTCCACTTCCTCATCCAGGTCATTTATTAAAATCACAAAGAGCAAGGGTCCCAGATCCCTGGGGCACTCCACTGGTGACCGATCTCCATGCTGAAAAAGACGCATCGATAACCACTCTATCCCTTCTGTGGGCAAGCCAGTTCTGAATCCACAAGGCAATGTCCCCTTGTATCCCATGCCCCTTCACTTTCTCATGAGCCTTGCATGGGACATCTTATCAAACCACACCAAACCCCTCGATAAGATTCCAGTCTGTAACTCACTCCCGGGTATCTGTTATTCTATATATAAACCACCCCGAACCCCTCGATAAGATTCCAGTCTGTAACTCACTCCCGGGTATCTGTTATTCTATATATAAACCACCCCGAACCCCTCGATTAGATTCCAATCTGTAACTCACTCCCGGGTATCTGTTATTCTATATATAAACCACCCCGAACCTCTCGATTAGATTCCAGTCTGTAACTCACTCCCGGGTAACTGTTATTCTATATATAAACCACCCCGAACCCCTCGATTAGATTCCAGTCTGTAACTCATTCCCGGGTATCTGTTATTCTATATAAAAACCACCCCGAACGCCTCGATTAGACTCCAGTCTGTAACTCACTCCCGGGTATCTGTTATTCTATATATAAACCACCCCAAACCCCTCGATTAGATTCCAGTCTGTAACTCACTCCCGGGTATCTGTTATTCTATATATAAACCATCCCGAACCCCTCGATTAGATTCCAGTCTGTAACTCACTCCCGGGTATCTGTTATTCTATATATAAACCACCCCAAACCCCTCGATTAGATTCCAGTCTGTAACTCACTCCCGGGTATCTGTTATTCTATATAAAAACCACCGCGAACCCCTCGATTAGACTCCAGTCTGTAACTCACTCCCGGGTATCTGTTATTCTGTATATAAACCACCCTGAACCCCGCGATTAGATTCCAGTCTGTAACTCACTCCCGGGTATCAGTTATTCTATAGATAAACCACCCTGAACACCTCGATTAGATTCCAGTCTGTAACTCACTCCCGGGTATCTGTTATTTTGTATATTAAACCACCCCGAACCCCTCGATTAGATTCCAGGCTGTAACTCGCGCCGGGATATCTGTTATTCTATATATAAACCACCCCGAACCCCTCGATTAGATTCCAGTCTGTAACTCACTCCCGGGTATCTGTTATTCTATATATAAACCACCCCGAACCCCTCGATTAGATTCCAGACTGTAACTCATTCCCGGGTATCTGTTATTCTATATAAAAACCACCCCGAACGCCTCGATTAGATTCCAGTCTGTAACTCACTCCCGGGTATCTATTATTCTATATATAAACCATCCCCAATCCCTCGATTAGATTCCAGTCTGTAACTCACTCCTGGGTATCTGTGATTTGATATATAAACCACCCCGAACCGCTCTATACGATTCCAGTCAGTAACTCACTCCCAGGTATCTGTTATTCAATATATAAACCACTCCGAAGCCCTCGATTAGATTCCAGTCTGTAAATCACTCCTGGGAATCTGTTAATCTATATATAAACCACCCTGAACCCCTCGATTAGATTCCAGTCTGTAACTCACCCCCCGCATATCTTTATTCTATATATAAACCATCCAAAACCCCTCGAATAGATTCCAGTCTGTAACTCATTCCCGGGTATCTGTTATTCTATACATAAACCACCCAAAACCCCTCGAATAGATTCCAGTCTGTAACTTACTCCCAGGTATCTGGTATTCTATATATAAACCACCCTGAACCCCTCGATTAGATTCCAGTCTGTAACTCACTCCCGGGTATCTGTTATTCTATATATAAACCACCCCGAACCCCTCGATTAGATTCCAGTCTGTAACTCATTCCCGGGTATCTGTTATTCTACATAAAAACCACCCCGAACCCCTCGATTAGACTCCAGTCTGTAACTCACTCCCGGGTATCTGTTATTCTATATATAAACCACCCCGAACCCCTCGATTAGATTCCAGTCTGTAACTCACTCCCGGGTATCTGTTATTCTGTATATAAACCACCCCGAACCCCTCGATTAGATTCCAGTCTGTAACTCACTCCCGGGTATCTGTTATTCTATATATAAACCATCCCGAACCCCTCGATTAGATTCCAGTCTGTAACTCACTCCCGGGTATCAGTTATTCTATATAAAAACCACCGCGAACCCCTCGATTAGACTCCAGTCTGTAACTCACTCCCGGGTATCTGTTATTCTATATATAAACCACCCTGAACCCCGCGATTAGATTCCAGTCTGTAACTCACTCCCGGGTATCAGTTATTCTATATATAAACCACCCTGAACACCTCGATTAGATTCCAGTCTGTAACTCACTCCCGGGTATCTGTTATTTTGTATATTAAACCACCCCGAACCCCTCGATTAGATTCCAGGCTGTAAGTCGCGCCGGGATATCTGTTATTCTATATATAAACCACCCCGAACCCCTCGATTAGATTCCAGTCTGTAACTCACTCCCTGGTATCTATTATTCTATATATAAACCATCCCCAATCCCTCGATTAGATTCCAGTCTGTAACTCACTCCTGGGTATCTGTGATTTGATATATAAACCACCCCGAACCGCTCTATACGATTCCAGTCAGTAACTCACTCCCAGGTATCTGTTATTCAATATATAAACCACTCCGAAGCCCTCGATTAGATTCCAGTCTGTAAATCACTCCTGGGTATCTGTTAATCTATATATAAACCACCCTGAACCCCTCGATTAGATTCCAGTCTGTAACTCACCCCCCGCATATCTGTAATTCTATATATAAACCACCCAAAACCCCTCGAATAGATTCCAGTCTGTAACTCATTCCCGGGTATCTGTTATTCTATACATAAACCACCCAAAACCCCTCGAATAGATTCCAGTCTATAACTTACTCCCAGGTATCTGGTATTCTATATATAAACCACCCTGAACCCCTCGATTAGATTCCAGTCTGTAACTCACTCCCGGGTATCTGTTATTCTATATATAAACCACCCCGAACCCCTCGATTAGATTCCAGTCTGTAACTCATTCCCGGGTATCTGTTATTCTACATAAAAACCACCCCGAACCCCTCGATTAGACTCCAGTCTGTAACTCACTCCCGGGTATCTGTTATTCTATATATAAACCACCCCGAACCCCTCGATTAGCTTCCAGTCTGTAACTCACTCCCGGGTATCTGTTATTCTGTATATAAACCACCCCGAACCCCTCGATTAGATTCCAGTCCGTAACTCACTCCCGGGTATCTGTTATTCTATATATAAACCATCCCGAACCCCTCGATTAGATTCCAGTCTGTAACTCACTCCCGGGTATCAGTTATTCTATATAAAAACCACCGCGAACCCCTCGATTAGACTCCAGTCTGTAACTCACTCCCGGTATCTGTTATTCTGTATATAAACCACCCTGAACCCCGCGATTAGATTCCAGTCTGTAACTCACTCCTGGGTTTCAGTTATTCTATAGATAAACCACCCTGAACACCTCGATTAGATTCCAGTCTGTAACTCACTCCCGGGTATCTGTTATTTTGTATATTAAACCACCGGGAACCCCTCGATTAGATTCCAGGCTGTAACTCGCGCCGGGATATCTGTTATTCTATATATAAACCACCCCGAACCCCTCGATTAGATTCCAGTCTGTAACTCACTCCCTGGTATCTATTATTCTATATATAAACCATCCCCAATCCCTCGATTAGATTCCAGTCTGTAACTCACTCCTGGGTATCTGTTATTCTATAAATAAACCACTCTGAACCCCTCGATTAGATTCCAGTCTGTAACTCACTCCTGGGTATCTGTGATTTGATATATAAACCACCCCGAACCGCTCTATACGATTCCAGTCAGTAACTCACTCCCAGGTATCTGTTATTCAATATATAAACCACTCCGAAACCCTCGATTAGATCCCAGTCTGTAAATCACTCCTGGGTATCTGTTATTCTATATATAAACCACCCTGAACCCCTCGATTAGATTCCAGTCTGTAACTCACACCCCGCATATCTGTAATTCTATATATAAACCACCCAAAACCCCTCGAATAGATTCCAGTCTGTAACTCATTCCCGGGTATCTGTTATTCTATACATAAACCACCCAAAACCCCTCGAATAGATTCCAGTCTGTAACTTACTCCCAGGTATCTGGTATTCTATATATAAACCACCCTGAACCCCTCGATTAGATTCCAATCTGTAACTCACTCCCGGGTATCTGTTATTCTATATATGAACCACACCGAACCCCTCGATTAGTTCCAGTCTGTAACTAACCCCCGGGTATCTGTTATTCCATATATAAACCACCCTGAACCTCTCGATTAGATTCCAGTCTGTAACTCACTCCCGCGTATCTGTTATTCTATATATAAACCACCCCGAACCCCTCGATTAGATTCCAGTCTGTAACTCACTCCCGGGTATCTGTTATTCTGTATATAAACCACCCCGAACCCCTCGATTAGATTCCAGTCTGTAACTCACTCCCGGGTATCTGTTATTCTGTATATAAACCACCCTGAACCCCTCGATTAGATTCCAGTCTGTAACTCACTCCCGGGTATCTGTTATTCTATATATAAACCACCTCGAACCCCTCGATTAGATTTCAGGCTGTAACTCGCGCCGGGATATCTGTTATTCTATATATAAACCACCCTGAACCCCTCAATTAGATTCCAGTCTGTAACTCACTCGCGGGGATCTGTTATTCTGTATATAAACCAACCGAACCCCTCGATTAGATTCCAGTCTGTAACTCACTCCCGGGTATCTGTTATTTCATATATAAACCACCTCGAATCCCTCGATTAGATTCCAGTCTGTAACTCACCCTTGGGTATCGGTTATTCTATATATAAACAACCCCGAACCCCTCGATTAGATTCCGGTCTGTAACTCACTCCTGGGTATCTGTTATTCTATATATAAACCACCACGAACCACTCGATTCGATTCCAGTCTGTAACTCACTCCCGGGTATCTGTTATTCTATATATAAACCACCCCGAACCACTTGATTAGATTCCAGTCTGTAACTCACTCCCGGGAATCTGTTATTCTATTTGTAAACCACCCCGAACTCCTCGATTAGATTCCAGTCTGTAACTCACTCCCGGGTATCTGTTATTCTATATATAAACCACCCCGAACCCCTCGATTAGATTCCAGTCTTTAACTCACTCCTGGGAATCTGTTATTCCATATATAAACCACCCTGAACCCCTCGATTAGATTCCAGTCTGTAACTCACTCCCAAGTATCTGTTATTCTACACATAAACCACCCCGAACCCCTCTATTATATTCCAGTCTGTAACTCACTCCCGAGTATCTGTTATTCTATATATAAACCATCCCGAACCCCTCGATTAGATCCAGTCTGTAACTCACTCCCGGGTATCTGTTATTCTGTATATAAACCATCCCGAACCCCACGATTAGATTCTAGTCTGTAACTCACTCCCGGGAATCTGTTATTCTATATATAAACCACCCCGAACGCCTCGATTAGATTCCAGTCTGTAACTTACTCCCAGGTATCTGTTATTCTGTATATAAACCACCCCGAACCCCTCAATTAGATTCCAGTCTGAAACTCACTCCCGGGAATCTGTTATTCTATATATAAACCACCCCGAACGCCTCGATTAGATTCCAGTCTGTAACTTACTCCCAGGTATCTGTTATTCTGTATATAAACCACCCCGAACCCCTCGATTAGATTCCAGTCTGAAACTCACTCCCAGGTATCTGTTATTCTGTATATAAACCACCCCGAACCCCTTGATTAGATTCCAGTCTGTAGCTCACTCCCGGGTATCTGTTATTCTATATATAAACCACCCTGAACCCCTCGATTAGATTCCAGTCTGTAACTCACTCCCGTGTATCTGTTATTCTATATATAAACCACCCCGAACCCCTCAATTAGATTCCAGTCTGTAGCTCACTCCCGCGTATCTGTTATTCTATATATAAACCACCCTGAACCCCTCGATTAGATTCCGGTCTGTATCTCACTCCCGGGTATCTGTTATTCTATATATAAACCACCCCGAACCCCTCAATTAGATTCCAGTCTGTAACTCACTCCCGGGTATCTGTTATTCTATACATAAACCACCCCGAACCCCTCGATTAGATTCCAGTCTGTAACTCACTCCCGGGTATCTGTTATTCTATTTATAAACCACCCCGAACCCCTCGATTAGATTCCAGTCTGTAACTCACTCCCGGGTTTCTGTTATTCTATTTATAAACCACCCCGAACCCATCGATTAGATTCCAGTCTGTAGCTCACTCCCGGGTTTCTGTTATTCTATTTATAAACCACCCCGAACCCCTCGATTAGATTCCAGTCTGTAACTCACTCCCAGGTTTCTGTTATTCTATTTATAAACCACCCCGAACCCATCGATTAGATTCCAGTCTGTAGCTCACTCCCGGGTTTCTGTTATTCTATTTATAAACCACCCCGAACCCCTCGATTAGATTCCAGTCTGTAGCTCACTCCCGGGTATCTGTTATTCTATTTATAAACCACCCCGAACCCATCGATTAGATTCCAGTCTGTAACTCACTCCCGGGTATCTGTTATTCTATATATAAACCACCCCGAACCCCTCGATTAGATTCCAGTCTGTAACTCACTCCCGGGTATCTGTTATTCTATATATAAACCACCCTGAACCCCTCGATTAGATTCCAGTCTGTAACTCACTCCCGGGTATCTGTTATTCTATATATAAACCACCCCGAACCCATCGATTAGATTCCAGTCTGTAGCTCAGTCCCGGGTTTCTGTTATTCTATTTATAAACCACCCCGAACCCCTCGATTAGATTCCAGTCTGTAGCTCACTCCCGGGTATCTGTTATTCTATTTATAAACCACCCCGAACCCATCGATTAGATTCCAGTCTGTAGCTCACTCCTGGAATACACTGATAAATTTTGTTTGTGTCGAATGTGGCCCAACACCGCCATCTGGTGGCTATGGAAGGAACAGTATCTGGAAAGGTCAGTTCCCGCTTGGGAAACAAGGTTTGCATCCTGGTATTCCAAAACTGTTATTGGAAATCTTTTCAAAGCAGGAATGTCAGGGAATGTTGAGGGAAGAGGCATGGATCCTTCCCGCCCTCAGTGTTGGTCTTCCTGTTTCACTGTTTAGGTTCGAACAGTCCAGGCAGAGGCCATTCAGCCCTTTGTGCCTGTGTTGACCCTCGGAAGTCTGGTTGAAGTATTCACCTGGCCCCTCTTTGGTGAACATTGCTGTGAGCCTACTGTCTGTCCTGAACTGTCCCAATATTCTTCCCAGAACCAGGCTCCCAAATCTGCACACATTTCATTCATGGGAGGTGGCCGTTCCTGGATGGGCCCGACATTCACTGCCCATCCCTTATCGCCCCCTTGAGACGGTGGCAGGTGAGCCGCCATCTTGAACCCGCTGCAGCTCTTGTGTTCTGTAGGTACACCCACTGTGCTGTTAGGGAGGGAGTTCCAGCATTGTGATTGGACATCAGTCAGTCCCCGTGTGGTGTAGGTACACCCACAGTGCTGTTAGGGAGGGTGTTCCAGGATTTTGACCCAAGCCACAGTGAAGGAACGGCCGATATATTTCCAAGTCGGGATGGTGAGTGGCTCGGAGGGGGAACTTGCAGGTGGGGGTGTTCCCCATGTGTCTGCTGCCCCCCCCCTTGTCCTTCTAGGTGGTAGAGGTGGCGGGTTTGGAAGGTGCTGTCGAAGGAACCTTGGCGAGTCGCTGCAGTGTGTATATAAAATAACAGATATCTAGGAGTGAGTTAGAGACTGGATTTTAATCGAGGGGTTCGGAGTGGTTTAAATATAGAATAATAGATACCCAGGAGTGAGTTACAGACTGGAATCTAGCTCCGAAAGCTTGTGTGGCTTTTGCTACCAAATAAACCTGTTGGACTTTAAACTGGTGTTGTTAGACTTCTTACTGTGTTTACCCCAGTCCAACGCCGGCATCTCCACATCATTATATATAGAATAACAGATACCCGGGAGTGAGTTACAGACTGGAATCCAATCGAGGGGTTCGGGGTGGTTTATATAGAGAATAACAGATACCCGGGAGTGAGTTACAGACTGGAATCTAATCGAGGGGTTCGGGGTGGTTTATATAGAGAATAACAGATACCCGGGAGTGAGTTACAGACTGGAATCTAATCGAGGGGTTCGGGGTGGTTTATATAGAGAATAACAGCTCCCGGGAGTGAGTTACAGACTGGAATCTAATCGAGGGTTTCGGGGTGGTTTATATATAGAATAACAGATACCCGGGAGTGAGTTACAGACTGGAATCTAATCGAGGGGTTCGGGGTGGTTTATATATAGAATAACAGATACCCGGGAGTGAGTTACAGACTGGAATCTAATCGAGGGGTTCAGGGTGGTTTACATATAGAATAACAGATACCCGGGAGTGAGCAACAGACTGGAATCTAATCGAGGGGTTCGGGGCTGGTTTATATATAGAATAACAGGTACCCGGGATTGAGTTACAGACTGGAATCTAATCGAGGGGTTCGGGTGGTTTATATATAGAATAACAGATACCCGGGAGTGAGTGACAGACTGGAATCTAATCGAGGGGTTCAGCCTGGTTTACATGTAGAATAACAGATACCCGGGAGTGAGTTACAGACTGGAATCTAACCGAGGGGTTCGGGGTGGTTTATATATAGAATAACAGATACCCGGGAGTGAGTTACGGACTGGAATCTAATCGAGGGGTTTGGGGTGGTTTATATATAGAATAACAGATACCCGGGAGGGAGTTACAGACTGGAATCTAATCGAGGCGTTCGGGGTGGTTTATATATCGAATAACAGATACCCGGGAGTGAGTTACAGACTGGAATCTAATCGAGGGGTTCGGGGTGGTTTATATATAGAATAACAGATACCCGGGAGTGAGATACGGACTGGAATCTAATCGAGGGGTTCGGGCTGGTTTACATGTAGAATAACAGATACCCGGGAGTGAGTTACAGACTGGAATCTAATCGAGGGGTTCGGATTGGTTTATATATCGAATAACAGATACCCGGGAGTGAGTTACAGACTGGAATCTAATCGAGGGGTTCGGGGCTGGTTTATATATAGAATAACAGATACCCGGGAGTGAGTTACAGACTGGAATCTAATCGAGGGGTTCGGGATGGTTTATATATAGAATAACAGATACCCGGGAGGGAGTTACAGACTGGAATCTAATTGAGGGGTTCGGGGTGGTTTATATATAGAATAACAGATACCCGGGAGTGAGTTACAGACTGGAATCTAATCGAGGGGTTCGGGGTGGTTTATATACAGAATAACAGATACCCGGGAGGGAGTTACAGACTGGAATCTAATCGAGGGGTTCGGGATGGTTTATATATCGAATAACAGATACCCGGGAGTGAGTTACAGACTGGAATCTAATCGAGGGGTTCGGGGCTGGTTTATATATAGAATAACAGATACCCGGGAGTGAGTTACAGACTGGAATCTAATCGAGGGGTTCGGGATGGTTTATATATAGAATAACAGATACCCGGGAGGGAGTTACAGACTGGAATCTAATTGAGGGGTTCGGGGTTGTTTATATATAGAATAACAGATACCCGGGAGTGAGTTACAGACTGGAATCTAATCGAGGGGTTCGGAGTGGTTTATATATAGAATAACAGATACCCGGGAGTGAGTTACAGACTGGAATCTAATCGAGGGGTTCGGGGTGGTTTATATATAGAATAACAGATACCCGGGAGTGAGTTACAGACTGGAATCTAATCGAGGGGTTCGGGGTGGTTTATATAGAGAATAACAGATACCCGGGAGTGAGTTACAGACTGGAATCTAATCGAGGGGTTCAGGGTGGTTTATATATAGAATAACAGATACCCGGGAGTGAGTTACAGACTGGAATCTAATCGAGGGGTTCGGGGTGGTTTATATATAGAATAACAGTTAACCTGGAGTGAGTTACAGTCTGGAATCTAATCGAGGGGTTCGGGGTGGTTTATATATAGAATAACAGATACCCGGGAGGGAGTTACAGACTGGAATCTAATCGAGGGGTTCGGGGTGGTTTATATATAGAATAACAGATACCCGGGAGGGAGTTACAGACTGGAATCTAATTGAGGGGTTCGGGGTGGTTTATATATAGAATAACAGATACCCGGGAGGGAGTTACAGACTGGAATGTAATCGAGGCGTTCGGGGTGGTTTATATATCGAATAACAGATACCCGGGAGTGAGGTACAGACTGGAATCTAATCGAGGGGTTCGGGGTGGTTTATATATAGAATAAGAGATACCCGGGAGTGAGATACGGACTGGAATCTAATCGAGGGGTTCGGGCTGGTTTACATATAGAATAACAGATACCCGGGAGTGAGTTACAGACTGGAATCTAATCGAGGGGTTCGGGATGGTTTATATATCGAATAACAGATACCCGGGAGTGAGTTACAGTCTGGAATCTAATCGAGGGGTTCGGGGCTGGTTTATATATAGAATAACAGATACCCGGGAGTGAGTTACAGACTGGAATCTAATCGAGGGGTTCGGGATGGTTTATATACAGAATAACAGATACCCGGGAGGGAGTTACAGACTGGAATCTAATTGAGG